>NW_024884586.1:18376797-18577384 GCF_019232065.1 Centrocercus urophasianus
GGGGGCAGCGCTGCCCTGCCGGGGTGGCGCTGTGGGGGCTGCTTCTCCCCTCCGCTTGGGCCTGGGGCGGGGCCTGGCGAGCGGCGCCGCGTCGTGAAGCGGCGTGGCATGGCGGAAGGCGCGGCGCTTCGGGCAGTGCGGGGCTGCCTGGCCGCCTTCCCGCGTGAGGCCCGCGGTGAGCGGGGAGCCCGGAGGGAAGTGGGCGGGCGGGGTGGCCTGGAATGGCTGACGGGAGCCTTTCTAGGTGACTTTCCTTTGCATAAAGTAGCAAAGCACCGATCTGTCTTCCGAAAACCTTCTTTCTTTTTTGCGGTATCTGCATTGTTGGCTGCTGTAGCGCGCTTCGGCTCGCCACGCGGTGCAGCCTTCGTGGGCCGCCGCCCCTCTGCGCGGGGGCCGCCCGGCACCAGAGTGCTCTGCAGCCATATCCGTGCCTTTGAACAGAGCGACTGCGCTGCTCGCTTTTGGTGGCTGGGAGTTGGAAGCTAGTTAGCGTTCTGACAGACTAAAGCTGCTTCTCGTTTGCTTGGACAGAGCTGGGGTGGATGGAGTCCGTTCCGTATCTTGATAGGCCTCCGTCCCCGCTGGAGTTCTATCGAGAGTGGGTGAGCCCAAATAAACCCTGCATCATCCGGAATGCTATTGGCTGCTGGCCAGCACTGCACAAATGGACCTTGGCGTACCTCAGGTATGGGAGGGCTCCTGGGCGTCACCCAGCGGGAATTTGCGGCCGTGAAAGGCCTGTTGTGCACTCGCTTCTGTTGCTCGGTTGTCCCAGTGTCCTCTGTGGGTCTATATAAAAGCAGCATTCACTCTTCGTCTCGCCCCAACATTTGAAACTCAAGAATAGTTTTCATCGTACAAACACAGTGCCCCCATCAGCTCAGATTGAGCAGGAAGGGCAGGATTGTAACTGCAGTCAACCAACAGGCTGCGTTATCAAAACCAAGGCAGACTGATCTGCTCATGACCAGCTGCATCTTGGCATAAGTCATGAACAGAAAGAAGAACTGAAGGGGGCCCTCTTTCTGCCTCTGCTGAGGACCAGGGAGCCTCTTTGTTGTTCTCACCTGTTACAGATGGGTGAATTCAGAGAGGCAGGAGATATTCCTCTTGCCCTGACTGCAGAGAGCAATTAGAACAGGTTGTCAGTGTCCTTATTAGGCAGTAGAAAGTCTTGTCCAGAGACCCATCTGTGAAAGGCCGGGTTTCTTCTGCTGTCTGTGGAATGAGTTGTTCAAGTAACTAGTATCCATAGGAGTGAATTAAGGTCTGGCTGTAAACTTCTGATTTATTTTGCAGGGAGGTAGTGGGCCACAAGGTAGTGAGCGTGGCAGTAACACCAAATGGTTATGCAGATGCAGTGTTCCATGACCGTTTTGTCATGCCAGAAGAGCGCCAAATGCCTTTCATGGACTTTTTGGACATTGTGGAGAAGAAAGTGACCTCTCCCAATGTATTCTATGTGCAGAAGCAGTGTTCAAACCTTACTGAGGAGTTTCCTGAACTGATCTGCGATGTGCAGCCTGATATACCGTGGATGAGTGAGGCTCTGGGTAAACTTTCTGTTTCTCCCATGCTGACTAACATATGCTGTATTAAGCTTTAAAACAATCACTTTGCATACATGGGGAATGATTGTTCTGTTGCTGGTTGCCACAGAATATCCTGATTTCACCCCCTCCAAAAGTTGAAGTGGTAAAATAATCTTAGTGTAATCCTAGTTTTGGGTTTGGATTACTCCAAAATCAGTGTCTCACTTTATTGGCACCATCACAGTGAAAAAATGCAGTGAGGGTGCTGTGCAGCACTTCTTTCAATATTGTGGCACTTTTTCTGATTTAGAGTCATGTTTGGACACAAATTTGTACCTAACAAATGAGTGAACACACAACCCCTCTTTTTCACAGTTGCATGTGTCTTTTCCTGTTATTGCAGAACTAAATCTCAGGACTTCAGGATGGGAAAATGAAGGGCTGTAACCATGAGTTTTGTGCGAGGTATTAATGCATTATGAAGTTTGATGGGCACTACAGTAGCTTCTTGTGTAGAAAGGTTGATGCAGCAGGGGGGTTGGAGCTTGATGATCCTTGAGGTCCCTTCCAACCCAAGCTATTCTATGAGTCTATGATTCTGTGTTTGCAGATTGCTGTTTGCAATGGAAACAGTTGTAGTTAGGAAGGAAGCTGAAGTACAGAAATAAACCAAGTTGGCAGAAAATAACATAAAATGCTTGTCAACGTGACATTCAACTTGCTTTCTTGTTGAGAATGTTTCTCTGTTCCCTAACCATATAGGGAAGAAGCCTGATGCTGTGAATTTCTGGCTCGGGGAATCAGCTGCTGTGACATCTTGTAGGTATTGTATGGCACTGTCAGTCTTTTTTGTGCTTTCAGCACAGGGTTGAGTGGGCTTGGTTTGAGGTAGTGACACAGTAGAACAGCATGTTTGAGAGGGCAGTTTTACTTTAAAACACATTTTTGCGTTCTTTCTCCTGCAGCCTTTTGCTGCTATGTTTCTGGGTGCATCTTCTGATCTTGCATCAGGCAAAACACTGATGATTTCTGTCCTGTCAGTGATGAGACTTAGGTATAAATCCAGTCAGATCTATCTGTACCAGTTCATGTGATATTATCCCGCATAGGTTTCTGTGTGTTACTGATAAAGGAGTTTGGAGTGTTCTTGGTTGAATACATTTGCTACAACATTACTGATTGTTGAACATATTGTTGATTTCCACTCCCAATTGCCACATAAAAGAGGAAGAAGCAACCTGATGATGAGAAGCTTGCACTGTCATTTTACTATCGTTTCTGATGTAGAGAAGGAAAGAGTACTGATTTTTTTTCTCTCTCTCCACATCTTTTTTCTCCTCAATCTTAGTGCATAAAGATCATTATGAGAACTTGTACTGTGTGATATCTGGAGAGAAAAGGTTTCTACTGCATCCACCAAGTGACCGTCCCTTCATTCCATACGGTACTGAATTTGCTATGCATATATGTCTAAAATCTGGAAGGGGAGATTTAAATACTGAAGGACATAAAAATGAAAGCAGAGAGAACCTGCTTATGCAGTGGTGTTCTTTCCAGTGTGTACAGAAATCTCCTATTGCATGCAGCATGTGGTTTTGTAAGACAAACATTATTCTGAGGTCAGGTTTCTGCGTCCTGTATAGGTTTATTGACATTGCCCAGAGAGGCTGTGGATTCCTCATCTGTGGAGATGTTCAAGGTCAGGTTGGATGGGGCCCTGGACAGCCTGGTCTCATATTAGATATGGAGATTGGAGGCCCTGCATGCAGAAGGGGGATTGGAGCTTGAAGATCCGTGAGGTCCCTTCCAACCCAAGCCGTTCTATGATTCTGTGATTCTATGACACTCATGGCAGTCTCTTCAGCTTCAAAATATTTGTGTCCTATATCTTGTCAGTATTTAGCACGCCATCATCTTTGGTGTTTAACACCTTTGGATTCTGCCTGATCTTTTTTTGTCTCTAGAAAAAAGCCAGGAAACTGAAAAGCAAGTTGTAATTTAATGAAATATTGAAGTTACTAACAATCCTTGAAAACGAGGGAAATGAAAAAAGAGACTCTCAAGGCAGCATTACTTTGCTTCTCCTGTTTCTCTCTTTACTTGTTTTCTTGAGTACACAATGAGTTGTTTTGTTGCAAAAGTCTGCTGACAGCTTAACAGTGTGCCTATTGAGATTTTTTTCCCCCATTCCTTGCTTTGTCAAATATCCAGATTAACTGAATGTAAAATGCCATATGGCATTGATACAGTTCTGTCTCAGTACTAGAGTGGCTCTGATATTGTAATTACACTGCTTTTATTTTGTTTACAGTGTTGTCATATAATTCATACCTTGTAAAAAAAAAGTTACTGTTAACTGAGGAGAGTGATACTCACATTTGGTAGGGTATAGGAAAAGAGTCACTGTCTTTTTGAAGTCCTTTTATAGCTTCCTGAGGGGTTGGAAAAGCCATAAGCAATGGAAGCAAAGCAGCTTGCACTGTCTGAAGCAGGTAAGAACTCCTTTAGGATAAAATGAGAAGTGAGAGACTAACCACAAGATGTGAACAGCTCTGGTGGTGGCTATCTTGCTAGGCTGATCTAAGAAGAAAATGGAAAATAGAATGCTGTCTTTTTTCTTAATTGTGTGTGCCTTTGTTTTAGTATCTCTGAGTGCAACTCTCAGTTGTGCCAGTTAATTCTTTCTGTGATTCCAGAGCTCTATCAGGCCGCAACTTACAAAGTATCAGAAGATGGCTCATTTGAAATTGTGGATGAGAAGACTGCAGATAAGGTAAAAATGATACAAAGAACACAGTCAGTTTCAGTTTGTAAAGTAAAGCTTTAAAGTAAAGGTTTGGACACTGCTGAGCTAACTGAGGTTTTTGATAGGTATTTAGAAATTCTTCATTGTTTAAAAGAGTAACCAGATTTGCATTTGTATTTTATTATTTGCAAAGGATATCTGGTTTCCAGGGGGAAAAATACATATACAGACTCCTCCAAAAATACACATGCACACCTGAAACCATTGATGTCACATGTTGTCTGCCTTATACCAAACTGAAATAGTTCCAGTAAATGACTTTTTAGTGGATCAACAATAAAGAAGTTGGTTTTACTTTAAAGCACTATCACCCAGTGCAATAATACATATATATCGCAATTAATAGATTGTGGTTTCTTAGTTTGTAGCAATATGTGTTTGATTAGAATATATGGACCTGGAGGCAGTTTACAAATAGTATCCTCTCTGTTTTTGCTTGTGCTATGTGCTAATGCTACAGCTGAACTCGAGCTGGGATGTTCTCTCTGTTTCCGGAGTCGTGCTCCTAGAAACTCACAGAAGCTTTCTTGTAATTCAGTGAGGTGAGGTGCTTAGGTTTGTAACCGTTGGGCATAGAAGAAGTTAGTGCAGGCAGCAGGGATGTGCAAGCCGGAAGGAGGATGTTTGGCCGTCAGGAATCAATGTAGATGAGAAGCTTTAAGAAGAGAAAGAATTCCTAAAATTTCTAAGGCATTTTGAAAGTTATGCCACAAGGTTTAAATTTGATGTTTGACATTTAGCAGCTTTTCCATAATGAGAAATACTTCACTGAAAGAGGCAGATTTTTACATCCTTGACCTATTCCCAGTTGAATGTGGAAAGCAAGCAATGCGTCATGTTTTTCTAGGCAAAATATCTGTTGCATAACTAGAAAGTTTAGCTGTCAGTTGTTTCTTTGGAATCTTGCTGGAAATGCTTGCTGTGGTTATTGCCATATACATACTCTTGCTTTTAGGTGCCCTGGATCCCCCTGGACCCATTGAACCCGAATCTGGAACAATATCCAGAGTATGCTCAGGCAAAACCTTTGCAGTGTACAGTGAAAGCTGGTGAGATGTTATACCTCCCTTCTCTCTGGTTCCACCATGTTCAGCAATCGCATGGCTGTATAGCAGGTAAAATAAATGGCATTTCCAGATACATTTTTGAACTGTGCTGGGTGTGCAGGTAGATACAGCATAGCAAAATGTAACCGATACCAAAGGTCTCTACAAAATCATCTGCCTCCTTTCAGGAAGAAATAATCTCAAAAGGAGCTGATTCTGTTCTCTGCCTTGAGAACTTCTTGAAGTCCACTTAGGTTATAGTCTTTAGGATTGTCAACAACTGTTAGGGATGTGGCAGAAAAAACAGTCTTTGTTATGAAAGCTAATTCAGTTTTTGTTTATGATATAGAGCAGTTGCCCAGTCTGCTCAGTGCAAATTTACATACACAGAAGGAACCTGCATGTAGTAAATGACATCAGCACATCAATAAAAAATGCTTTGGAGCAAGAAAAGGAAATCAGAAGGTGTATGAGTTTTGGGCATGGATGTAGACACAACATGAAAGCTGCTCCATGGTTATGTGAACTGGAATCCGCTCTGACTCTGTCTGTACTCTGTCTGTGTCTTGCTAATGAGCTCATGCTTGTTTTACTGTTCCCCTGTGCTTATCGAAAGTCTTGCCTTCTCTTTCTTTGTAGGATGTATCTTCATCTTTCTGTTTTTTTCTTTTTCCCTCCTTTCCCAAGAATGTTTAAGAATTTCAAGTATTGCGTGTGGAGGAGTGGGAATGGGTGGGAGCTAGTATGAAGCATTATCATTATGTCCTATAAATTTTGCCAGGTTTGCAGAAGCTTTTTTACTATCCTTTGCTTAGAGTAATTCTGCCTGCCCAGGCAAAGTAAATAAAGTGTTGTGAATAACAAGATTAGTATTTGTGCTACAGTGCAAATATTGGAAGCCATTTTTTTTTTAGCATCAGTGATACCATGATAGAAAGACAAGCTAGCTGTAAAGTAGTATTTCCAGTTGTTTTCCCCAGTACTGCTGCATCAATCCTTGAAGACTGCTTAGAAAAAGTAGAGTTGTTTCCAGCTGAAAGCTTCTGGCCACTCTTTTTTTTTCTGTCTAACAAATACTAAAGGGTTGCTGTGTTTATTTGGCCTGTTAGCTGTTAACTGCACTGCAGTCTGTATATGCTTGGAAAATCAATGTTGTCTGGATTTGGTCCAGTGAGTGTCTGAAACTAGTGTATATTCTTCTCCAAGAACCATTGGTACAGTTTTATACTGCTTGGTTTATTGTTTAATTTTTTTTTAGCAGACATTACACCAAATTTAAATGAGACACAGAATTATGGCACTGTCTCATTAATGACCGTTCTAAAGTAATGGTGAGTTTGCCGTCTGTTACACACTCAGAAAAGGAAAAGTTTCTACCTAGATATTAAACTTTGCAGGGTGTTTGCTGGTTTTGATCTATATAGAAGCAGACGTGTTGTGTTCATATAGAGTTTGCCTAATGTTGCTCCAAGGAATTCCCAGTGTAAAGTCTGAAGAGGAGTTAGTTTGGTTAAGACAGAGTTGCATTGGCAGCGCTGCTAAAGAACTCAAATATTTGCTTACCTTATGTTTGGCTGTAGTCACAGTTCTGCTCATTTCAAAGTTTGGTCACTAAGAACGGGAAACCTTTACTAGCTGGGCTGTCTAAAACTGTCTGTAAACATGCTTGCAAATCATTACGTTACAGCTTTAGGAATGCCTTTCTTTTTTTTTTTTTCCTCCTCAGTGAATTATTGGTATGACATGGAATATGACCTAAAGTACAGCTATTATCAACTGCTAGATTGTCTTACAAAAGCTGTGAAAGTGTTATAACAGAGGTGGAACACTGGAACTTGCAGTTTCTCTCTTGTGTGATGCAGTCATCAGCGTCTGTGACTGGAATTGGAGCATGATACAAGTGAAAAAAGCTAAGCACTGAATTACTCAACATCTGTTGGACAAATCATGGCTATTTTGTTTGATTTCAGAATCTCGGGTCAATTGGCCAGATTTTCTGGCTTGTAAGAAGAAGGTTTGGCATCAGAATTTTTAGATCTTTGCACATTGCATTGGTGATGGCGAGCAAAATAAAATTTGAAGGGAAGGAATCTGGGTTTTCGAAATCCCTAAACAGAAACCATGACATTCATTCAGATCTACAGGTTGTTTTCCTAACAAGCCAAATGGACAAGGAAGGATCTGCTCTGCTACCCCCATGCATCAGGCTGCACCGGTTCAAACACATCTGTTCGGCTTAAGGCTAAAGGCATGTCTGGTTGTGTTTCATTAAGTTCAGTGGCTGTGGTGTTTTGATGGTGAGAAATTACAACTTCTGCAATAAAAGGTCAGTTTAAAAGCTTACATTGGTGCTAATTCTGACATCTTTCAAACAGTGTGATGCATACGATCATCTAGAAGGATATGGAAATGACAGTGGTGGCAGCTGTCCCTGTTAATCCGTGTTTTCATTACCTGTTTTGATTTTGTTTTACTTTCATATTTAAATGTAGTTTCATTCTCTTACACCCTCGGTGGTTTTAGAGTTCCTTTTGCCATGCCTGCAGTAAGTCTGGATATCACCTGTGGGCTTGTGATTGGACATGGTTTAGCAGTTTGTGGGGAGATGACTGGGAAGTACTTTTATCACCAGCCTAACACGCAGTCAGTCAAGTTGTGTTAGCCAGGAACTTGTTCCTATAGCCTTAATTCTGCTCTGTATTTCCACTGAACAAGATGAGTCTTCTCACTACATGTCTGAGACTTGCAGGGCAGGAATGCAAGGCTATTAAATAGACGGATATTGCAAAAATGTAATAATGTTGTTTAGGATTGGTGGAGGTTGGTATTTATCAGCCAGCCAATCTTCAAAGATTCATTAAAAACGTAGGAAATGTATTTCACATGTGTTAGTCAGGAAAATACAGATACCCTTTAGAGAAGATTGACTGCTGTGAAGAAAAAAATCTACAAAGGCAGCTGGCACAAGACAATGCGATTGTCTTTTTTTGCCATTTGAGATTCAGAGTTACTAGTTTAATCTTTATATGTCCTGAACTAAAATGCATGCCAGGAGGAAGTGACAACTTGTGTCCCTGCAGGTCAGTTTTTACAGGACATCTGAGACAATGTGTTTGGAGCCGAGCATACTCTGAACTGCATCTCCCAGCAGCCCTTGCTTGCTGACGGGAGGAAGCTGTCGCTCTGCTTCCTTCTGGACTTTGGCAGAGACTTTAAGCCTGGAAAGCCGCAGGCTCCCGGCATTCGCATTTCACACAGCCCGAGTCTTACCAAAAGCAGCAGGCTCCTCTCCCCTCCCACGGAGCCCGATGGCGGTGCAGGTGACCGTTCTGCCTTCTCTCAGGTGTCTGTTCGACGACCCCGTTCAGATCCGTGTGACGGGACTCGTGCCGCAGCAGAGGGTCACGCTCAGAGCCTGCCTTCTGGATGAGGGTGGGGAGCTCTTCCAAGCCCACGCTCACTACAGGGCTGATGGCACTGGGGAGCTTGATCTGACCCACTGCCCAGCACTGGGGGGCAGCTATTCTGGAGTGGAGCCCATGGGATTGCTGTGGTCTCTGCAGTCCAAAACACCATATAAGCGGCTGGCAAAGAGGAACGTCCTGACCCCTTTCTGTGTAGACTTGGAAGTATATGAGGGCCATGGGGACATGAGCCGGTTGCTGGGAAAATGCACCCATGAGCGGTGCTTTTTAGGAGAGGGAGTGAAGAGGATTTCAGTCAGAGAAGGTCGGCTTAAAGCAACTCTCTTCCTCCCTCCTGGTGAGTTTTAATCCCATTCTGTTTTTCTGTGCGTTCCCTGTGGCCCCTGGATACACTCAGCAAGCCGGAGTAAGGCCCCTGTTAATGGTTCCCTCAGCTAGGGAACTAGGCACTAGGGTGAATTCAGCTTCATAAATAACAGAGAACTGATCAGTGGAGAGAGAATCTGGAAGTCAGATTCCATACTCTGTGCTGCTTATAGAAATGTTTGAGATAATCCATAGAGGAGACTTGCAGTGATATATCCTTAAGGAAATAGTACTTGTCAGTGACACTGATTGTGTGTGTGCCTGAGAATTGACATGTAAAGATTCAGAGGATGATTTCCTTTTGATACCTGCTGGATTTTGAGTGGTTGCTACTGGAGGGACAACTCTAGAAACTTTTCTCTGTGAGTCTGTATATATATATATATATAAATATATATTGCTTTCATTGCAGGGCCTGGACCATTCCCTGGTCTTATTGATCTGTATGGATCTGGAGGAGGACTTGTTGAATACAGAGCAAGTCTTCTGGCTAGCAGAGGCTTTGTGACTCTAGCTCTGGCTTACATGGCCTTTGAAGATCTGCCTGCTATGCCACAGATTCTTGAACTGGATTATTTTCAGGAGGCTATAGACTTTTTGCATAAGCAGCAGCAGGTAGGAGACAAATTATGGTACTCTTCCTACTGTAAACTATTTTCTAATTGCTTAGTGTGAAATGCTGTACATCACTGAATGTAGCTGAGTTTCCGAGGTGAAGAGGGAGACAGCATGTCTGAAAGGCAGGATAATCTTAAATGGAAAAGAACGTGCCTCAGCTCCAGTTTTGCAGGTAGTTGGATAATTGCTTTGCAGAGCACCTTATGGCCACCTGTGGAATGTTATTATGCGAACCAGTATTTGTATAAGATTTACATCAAAACAGTTGCTGGACTAGTGCTGCTTAGGCAGATGATCTTATTTTTTTACAAGATTTTAGAAGAGAAAAAATCCATTGACTTATTCCACTATTTCTGAGATATAGATTTTTGATTCTGACAAAGTTTCATAGGGCAGGAACAGAACACTAACAACAGAATCTCTTGAAGCTGCGGAATGGGAGAGAATGCCTTGTTTTTAAATGCTGGGATTATATTTGAGTAAGTACCTGGAATGAAAAAAATACTCCTATAGCGATATATCATTATACTTAAAGTAAAAGAGACTATAAGAAGTATAATTTAATCTTTGAATGGAATGCTACTTAATGTGGTGTTAACAAAATTATTGTTTGCTGGCACATGAATACCAGGGATTTAGTCAGTTTTGAGAGCAAAATTCAACCTTGCAGTTTGTGTTGTTTCTCATAGAGCTGTGAAACTTCCAGAGTGTCTTACAGGATAAGGGCACATTACAAGTGAATCTGTTCTGAAGAGCCTTCACTATAATTAAGTTCATTTAAACAGTTGTTGAATTTATTCAGCCTCAAGCATAATGAACTTTATGTGCTCCAAGATGTAACAGAAGTTAATAGGTCAACTGTAGCAGAGTTTTGAAAAACAATGTCAAGAAAGACAATCAAAGCAAGTAAACCTATGGAAGAGTGTTTTTTCACATGGGGCCTGAAGAGAGAAGATTAAGATGAGTTTCTGGAGGCAAGAGCAGTAAAATTACAGCACTGAGGGGAAGTATCAAGCCAGGACGCTGAAGAAGCAAAGAGGTTTTGTCTATGGAGTTAACCAAGAAGAAAATGTGTTAGAGGGGAGGAGATGTTGAGGAGCTGTAGAATTCATAGTTGCTCTTATGAGGGAATCAGTAAGGGGTTGATAGTACCCAAACGGAGAAAAGGAATGGGTAAAAAAAAATAGGAGATTTTAATGAAGAGTAAAGAAGCAAAAGGAGAGATGTTATGCCAGCCCAGGATATGAGTAGTTGATAATGGCTGTTTCATAACTGTCTTTCAGGTGAAAGATGCTGGGATTGGCGTTTTGGGCTTGTCTAAAGGAGCTGATCTAGCCCTTTCCATGGCCACGTTTCTACCTGGCATCAAGGCAGCTGTCAGCATATCTGGAAGTGGCTTAAATTCTTTCATTCCCCTAAGGGGAGATGGCTTCACTATTCCTGCCCACCCATATGACTTGGGGAGAATGAAGACCAGTGAGGAGTCTGGTCTTGTAGATTTTTCAGATATCCTAGATGATCACAGAGACCCAGCGACTTGGGATAGTCGCATTCCCGTGGAGAAGTCCTTGGCCAAGTTCCTTTTCCTGTCAGGGCTGGATGACAAGAACTGGAAAAGTGACCTTTACTGCCGGGATGCTGTTCAGCGCCTTAATCAGTGTGGACAGAAGGCGGAGTTTTGCTCCTATTCTGGAGCAGGGCACCTTTTGGAGCCACCATATCTGCCTCTGTGCCAGTCTTCAATCCACAAAGTGCTTGGGGTGTTTGTGCAGTGGGGAGGGCAGTGGAGGGAGCATGCCAGAGCACAAGAAGATGCCTGGCACAGGATACAGGCCTTTTTCTGGAAACACCTGATGAAATCAGACATTCCTAAGAGCCACCTGTAGTAGAGGTGTTGCTGTCAGCAGTGGCGGCAGGATTAGTATTTCATTTCTTACTGTATTATGGCCAAAATCTTCCTGAATAATTTCCCATTTTTGAGTACTATCTTGCCCCCAGGTGCAGTGTAGACTGACACCATCTGATCTGCCTGTGTGCTGGAGAAGACCCAGCATGGTGACATGCAGGTTGCATTTGTACTGAGCTGGCTTTGCCTTCAGTCTCTGTTCCTCTCCCCTTGCAGCAGAAAATACTCTCAAAGGAGAGACCTCCATTGAATTGTGCTACACCTTTAATTAACCCAGATACAAACAGTGGCTTTTTGGAATAATGCATCAGTACATGCACTTACCTTTCCTCTTGGTATATTATGTGCTCACATTTTTATAGGAAAATGGTGCTACATTTTGGATCCCAGCTGAGTGAAGTGCAGAAGTAACATTTGTTTCTGATACTTCAAAAACCAGAAGAAATAAATCTTATTGAGGTTACAATGGTAGTATCTCCTGCTGATTCCAGATATGCATGTCAGTATAGTATACATGTCAGACTGAAGTTTGCACTGCTCTACTCAATAAATAAAATGTGTCTGTGTGTACGCACAGTTTACTTGAAATTACCTGAACGAAGGCTTTGCCTGTCTTAATGCCTGTAAATACACAGGCAGTGATCCCAGTGTAGTCACAAGCTGTCTCTTTGCTTGGCTGAAGAGTTCCTATGCAGTTCTTAACCTCTTACTACTAGGAGGAGGGGGAAAATTTGTGGAGTACTTTGCACTCTGCTCAAAATGGGAGTGATGTAGGTGTGTTAAGTACCTGCTTTTGAATGTTGAAGCTCAGTTTATCCCTGTAATCCCATTCTGACCACAGAAGGAAGTAGGAGATGGGTGTCTGTCTTTGAGGCAGCAAAACCTCACCTTGGAGAGAGCACAAATTCCTGCTGAGAGGAATTCCTGCCCCCAAGGAGCCCAGATCCTGCTGAAGGCAGGATTGTAGCCTCAGTTTTCTCACCTCAGGGAGCAATGCTTGGACCTTAAGGGGCTGTGGACTCTAATGCAATATATCTGATGCAGAGTGTGCTCCCTCACGTACTTCCAATTTCTTGCCCCTTCCTCAGGAGGTGGCTGGATATTTCTCAGCAGAGATCTCTCTCCTGGTCACCCATACAGGTGATCTATAAGAATTTCTGTTATTACATCTTCATTTCAGTTTGTGCTCTGTGCATCTGCATTCTGCACAAATGGTAGCTGGTGAATGGGTAGGACCTGGCAGAAGAACAACATGTGGCAACAAGGGAACACAAATGCATTTAAGCAGTTCAGATTGGACAATTGGACATTCTTTTCTCCGTTATTTTTCTGTTTTATTAAAGTAAAAAAAAATCTGGGTTATTCATCCAGATTTGTCTCAGGCTCAGCGTGCTGTGTTATGCGGTTTTCTGGGAGATGAATGGTTTTGTTCTTTTGTTTTTACTGAATACAGTGAGGCTTATGCAGTACAGTGTGTTCTGTGGTGTAACTCACATCTGTTTTAATCCCTTCTGAGATGAAGACATACTTTCTCAGTCTTCAGTGGGCAGTTTATAGATGTACATTTTGAATCACAATATTGTGAGCTGCTGAAAAGATACATTTCACTATAGGAAACTACTACTGAAGGAAAAATACTTTTAATCAGTACGTGTACAACGTTGTCAGTGGTGCTTTCATACAGTCTGTTAAGTTGCCACATTCAGCAGTCACATTCAAGAAGAACAGTGTTGAAACGAGGTAGGAGAAAGCTGTGACGTGATTCCATTGATGATGGTAGCACACAGGACCTCTTTGTTTTGTCACTCTGAAATTAAAGCTTTGCCAGCCAATTGAAAGCTCTGTATTTACCACATGGGTGGTGTCTGGCAAGAATGACTGAAAAGACTGATTAAGCAGTAAAAAGACTGAAAAGGGCGATTTAGCTGAATCGGTGCCATGTTCAAACAAGAAAATATGTCAGCCGGTTCTGTTGTGCAGGGTGTTCTTTTAAAATCAGCTGGCCTTTGCAGAAACTCAGGTTTTAAAGTTATCTTTGGGAAATAGAAACTGGAAACCAAAGGGAGACTAATATCAAGTAATTGGAAGTGGCTTATTTTCAATGAAATGCTTATGTTTGTTCTTGAGCATATTCTGCAGTGTTTTGCACAATGGTTTGAATTCTTAGCATTTCTTCTGCTGAAGAGGTAGTTTAGACAAGTGGGGCTAAGATGACATTTTTCTGAGTTGGAGATGAAGATTCTACCAATGGCAGAAGCTTTGTGCATCTTCTCCAGGCTTGCAGAGTATGGGCAATGTTATTCAAGGATGATGGGAAAGGTATTTAATTACAGGTTATTGATCTTTACCTGCAAAAGAGAGTCCACGCTAAGCACAACTGATAAAACCAATAAAATGGAGATCAGAAGATCAGTAAAAGAGCAGAAATCTTTTCTTGTAATTTGCTTGTAACTGAAGAGTGCTTCAGATGAAATAGCACATCAGAAGATTCACTTGAACAAAAAGATCTCAGCTTGATGCTTGCATCAGTCCTGCTTTTGTTTAGCGCTGTGCACTACGTGTCTATTAAGAGAATGAGAAGAGCTTCCTAAGAAACTGAGAAGCAGTCTCACACATAAACAGCTACAAATAAGTTTGTTAAAAGGGAATGATACATCTTGCAATGCTCTTTTTGGGCAATATCATTTCCATAGCTCATTTGTAATTGGGCAACAATACAGACTGCTGAATTGTCACTGCATCTTTCAGGTTTTCCTTCTTTGCTCTGGTTGAACTTGTGGTCTCTCGGCATGGAAAGGCAACTAACCCAAAGAGAATGTAAATGCTGTGAAAAAAATCCCATCTGTGATTTGAATCTCTTTATTCTCTACTGTAGCCTTACTGCCCAGCACCTCTGAATCTGATGTAATCTGGGTGAACGTGATCTGGGCTATGTGACATGCATATAGCTTATTATTTTAAAGTAGCTGTCAGTGAAGCAGGCCACAGGCTGTTGGCACACTGTGAGACCTTTGGATATAGCCTTACTTTTTCATTGTGGGCTTTCTGTGTCACAATGCAGTTTTTCTTTGCATAGCTCCATCTGACTCTTAATAGCCCTTCAGAAAAAGCTCCAGGGACTTCTGGTCAGGAGCACCAGGTTGAAATAATTTGAGCATGGCATGAGGCAACGAACCCTGCATTTTTCAAGGCTCCTTGAAAAAGCTTATGAGACCGACCTTTCTTTCATGGGTTCTTTCCCCATACTTTGCTGGGTATGTTCTTAGGCTCTGTGTAGTTGACAAAGAAAGAAAACCCTTGAAACTCTTCAGCAGATACCTAAAAGTACCAGGTACAATTATTTGTATGTAAGCTAAAGCTGATCCTGAAGCATTTTTGATGTATGTAAGGTATAACTCAGAGGAAACTTCAGGGTGAAAGGAATCCCATTGTCTCTATTAGAGGAGAGTGAACCACAATTACAGGAGAGGTAAAACATCTTTGAGAAAGTACCTGTACATTGAGGCCTCTGCAAAAGTACTGAACAGTGGAGATTTTGGTGGAATTTTACTAGGAGCTGCTCTGAACAAGGAGACTTCTGTGTAAATGTGCTCCTGTAACCGTAGTAGTTTCTTACCAAGGAGCATCTCTGCATGGCTTCTGAAAGCAGGGCTGTTTCTCAGCCAAAGGGTGGAAGGAATGAAATGAAAGATGAGAATATGCGTTGTGAGGTGTGATGAGAAGTGGCCTTTCCCCATCTGCCCTTTCAGTTTCGTGTGTGTATCTGGAAGTCTAAGGATGATCAGGGAAGATCACTTTTTTTTCTTTTTTAAGTTCAAAGCTTACTCAGTCCTCTGTAATTATCATTTGTTTTCAAGCTCTAGGATAAAACAACTTTTTAATGACAAAAACCATTCAAAACTTCGACTGTAGTAATATTTTGCTAAGAATTTTGTAATGCAACCATTTCAGAAAAAAAAAATCCCCCTTCTGCACTTTTTAGTGCTCTATGTATGTAATTTGGAAAAGGAATCTGAGCCAAATGTAGCGCAGAGAAAGTGATATTTTGAGTGAAGCTTTGCTAGAAGGAATATTAATGTTTCCAATGAACTAACACCCTTTGCAGCATTTCCTGCAAAACGTCACTGTAATTTATCATTGTCCAGGCCAAAATACAGGAAAGCTAAAACTCAGTGTTTTTCAGAGTAAAAAAAAATTGTTTGTGAAAGATAAAGATGTGCCTTGACTCTAGATACCCCCTGGGGAAAATAATTAATGAGTTGTATTCTATTAATGTAGGCTTATATCTGTGACTCAAACCACTGAACATCTAACATCTTGCATTTTGACTGTGAATTAAGTCTATATTAAAGTAAATTCAGTTGAAATTGTGGACATGTGCTCCAGGCTAGCTCTGGTAAGAGTACCTTGCACTGGAGAGTGAAACCATGCCTTTTAGAGTTTCTGTGGCCTTGTATTAATCCAAGGTAACTATAGCAGTGCTTTTAGTTATAACTAGTGTGGCTGATTCTGAGTTCTGCTGCAGTAATCAGCTAGTTTGAGCGTGTCACTGTGTAAGGGAGCTGGTAGGTCTCAGAAGTGCTGAGGCTGGGTACAGGACCAAGTGTTGGCTCAAAAGACAAACTGCTAGGTCTGGGCAAGAACAAAATGCTGGAGAAGTCATTAGTGTCGCACTAGCAGAAAATAGCTATCTGTAGAGCATTCTTGTTCATACCCAGACTGTTTGATTTTCAATTTCTGTTGCTAGAAATTGCAGCTCCAGGAAAATCAGATTACCTCTTTGCATGACATCAGAGAAGTACATTGGTAGCAATGCAATTTATACATAGTGGTGTATACAAGTGATACATTTTGTCTTTAAGATGGAAGGGCTGATCATTCAATCTGCTATCTCTGATGCTCTGAGAATCTACTTTGCAGGTTGGTTTGAGGTTACTTTGAATACATACACTGTTTATGAATTCTGGATGCTAAGATTAAGAATTCAAGCACTTGGCAGTGACATAGAGGTCAGTGCATGACACTGCAGAATTTGGGAATGACGGTATGAGCTGGACTCGGTGCATTTGGCCTGCTGACCAGTCGTTGGTTCTTGCCAGAAATGGTGTGAGATGAATACCAATCTACTATGCTCCTTTGTGCTACTGACAGAATATTGCTAGTTCTAGGTATAAATCCTAAAGTAAATAAAATATATTTCTCCTTCACTTCTACTGTATCAACTATGTTTTCTATTGATCCTCAAGCATTTTCTTTTTGTAAGGACTCTTTTGAGAGTAGACCTCCTCTCTGATAGATGCTGCAGAAACAAACCCACTCCACATGACTTACCATCACACCAGTATACAAGGTACTGATTACTGCAGTGGACAAATTTATGTAAGTTATCCATCAAGATTGACTAAACGTGAAGACTCTGTCTCTCCCATTCAGCGTCTCAGAACTGCAAATTATGTGAAACTAAGAGTATTTTGGAGAATTACCACTATGGACTTGTCCTGTTCTTGGACTTTTCTGTGAACATCTCTTTTGACCATTGACAGAACAAGGATGCTGGACTAAATGGTCTTTTGAGCTGATGAAGAGAAATCCATTTTTGCTTGCATGTTTACTGTGGTTTTTTTTCTTCTTTTTCTTTTTTTTTTTTTGTTTTGAAAATTAAATATTTTCTATGTCTTTCTTGACAGAGTTGATTGTTATCTTCCCTCAAATCCCCAGCATGCAGCTCTGGACTGCTGCCAAGGGCTGCAGAGAAAACACATTGCTTTGTCTTCATGGTTGTTCTAGCAGAATGTGCACTGTCTGATGGAAAGTGGAACACGATCATGTTGCTTTCCAGTGAAAGGTATGTTTGTAAGGTCCTTATGTACTGATAAGCATGTTTTTTCACCTTTCAGGATAAGTTTGCAAGTGGCAGTTTATGTAGGGGGATTACATAGGGGGATTCTTCTCTCAACTGCATGACAATTGGTGCAGATATAATAAAAAGAAATCTTTGTGGTTATCAAACTGTACGTAGCTACAACTTTATGAAGATATGTACCTTCCTGTGCATAGTATGAGGCAGGTAAAATCCTGTAAAGTTATCTGAAGCCTTCCATGACTTACAGCCAGCCTCCTAACCTTCCTATTTTCTGTAGGTTGAATTACAATTCAAGAGGACAATATCCCTGTAAGATGAGGATCAATTTGAAAATCCTGCTTGCAGGATGGCATATTCAGTTTCTCTGCATTTGTCTGAGGTATCCCAGTTCAAAACAGGTTAAACATGTGCTTGTTTATCCTTTAAAATGGTACACACTATTCATGCCTTATATTCACAATCAGAAGAAGGGTACAGGAACCTATGACTTCCTGCAGCAAATGCATGAATACCTCAGGAGATGATGTGGTATCTCCTACTGTTTTCTGAAATGTCAACATGTCTTAGATGTTGTCTTCTGTGGAAACCAAAGGATAAATTTAACCAGTCAGTAAATGACAGTTCCAGGCATGCAGGAATGATTCCTCTGTTAGAAAAAGAAAGTAAATACTGAAACTGAAATTTTTTTGTGGGAAGAAACAGATTCCAATATGAGAGAAATTAGTAGAGTTTTGAAAGGAAAGGTAAGGAGGCTAAGATGCATACCTCTGCTCTGCCTGGTCACACTCTCCCACTTTTCTGATCAGCAAGTTGTTTATTTTACCTGTAAAAGTCTTGAATTTTATTCTACATTAGAGCAGCAAGTTTTGAAATTTTGGTATTGAAAGCTTTATTTTATCGGCCAATGCCTGACACGTCATACAATGTGAAGTTAGTCTTTTACTAATTGAGTTTCCTTAGGATACTTGACTGTTGTTTAGGGTACTTGTGCCCTGTGTTTCCCTGACTGCATCTGGAATATTGTGCCCATGCCCAGAAGAGGGATGAGGAGGACTGGAGACATGCATTATCTTTTTTTCTTTTGTTCAATTTTCTCTGGCTTTGAAGTATATTTTGCATAGCCTGAAGAATCACTGTACATCAGTAAAAGAACTGCTTCAAAAAAGCCAACATAAGTGGGCTTTTCACCTTTTGACACCTGAAAGAAAGCCTTGATCGTGAAGAGCACCTAGGAGTTCCTAAGCAGAGAGAGTTTAATTGTACTTGGGCCAGAGCTGCCTCCTTTCTTTCCTTAATTTTCTGTTTTATTTGTTTTCTGGGCATTTTTTCTTCATCATTTTTGTCTGCCTGACTAGCCATATAGATAACACCATACACAGGACAGTAATGAGCTGAAGCAGGTAATACCTCTCTACTTGCCAATTTACAAATTTAAGAAAAATTCTTATCTTGAATTTCTGAGAACATTTGCTCTCTATCCTTTGCAAGTGCAATTTTTCCCTTTCTCTGGAGTGAGAGTAGAGTAGAAATTTTGAGGACTGACTTCTTACCCTTTTCATTCCTTTCTCATGTAAGACGGTTTGACTTTTCAGTGCTTCCATCTTCTTGTCCTGCTCCTTGCAAAAGAGTATAATTTTTCATTGTTAATGAATGTCAGTCCAGATCTCAAAGGAATGCAATTTCCTGGGCTCAGGAAGGAATCCAGAGGTTAGTCTCATAAATTCTGTGTATTCTCTGCGGCTGTTCTGACTCTTAGCCAACTTTGGCAAAAGAGTCATTTCGTTTCGCACTCATATAGTAAAACACATTTCTTTTATAACCTCCTAGCCATCTGTTCAGGCCAAATCACTGTACACAGAGCCCTGAATTGAGTAATGCCTGTGCATGTCTCAACTGCTTTCCTGTTACTCTGTAGAATAAAGTTCTCCTTATGATGTGGCATTCTTGGAAGACAAGAGCCCCTCTCCTACTACGTGTAAAAAGGAGGGGATGATTTCTCTGTTCAATGCATGCACTTAGCATGCAGAGACAAGGAGGTCCTAGATGGAAGGCGTCTTAGGATGCTATGGGCAGAAATGCAATTATCCTGGAAAGCAGAAGAATGTCTCTGCCCTTCTTGCTGTGCAAAGTTCTATGTAGGGATAGTCAGGAATGCTTTCTTCTCTGTAAGATTTTTCTTTCTGTATTTTAGGTTTTCATTAAAGAAGTATGAAAACTGAAAGCTTCCCTTTCTAATATGTTTTCATTGTTTTCGTGTCTCTAAAAGTGATAGTGTCAGGTCAAGTGTCTCCAAATAGACTTTTCAGTTGAAAAAGAGAGAGAAAAAAAAAAAAGAACAAAAAAGAAAGAAAAATCTCTGGTTTCTCAAAAGCCATTTATTATTAAAAATAAATGCTTCACTGAAGAAAGAGTTGTTTTGATCAGCATGATTTGCTTGCTTGGCAGTTCTGCAGCACCCTCAGACAGCTCTGACTTCTGCAGACCAGCAGGCACAGGGTGTACTACTACCTTGTTCGCTTCAGGGAGGAGCCACAGATCAAACCACTGCTCTGCTGCTGTCTCCGGGGTTTGATGTTTATTTCTCCCTTGTTTCTCTTTTCTCTCCTTGTTCCTCTTTTGTTCTATTCTCTTCCATTTTAGCTTATTTCACTCTGTTAGGTTTTCTGAACCTGTGTTTCTTTCTTCCCTTATTTCTTTCATTATAAAAATGCCAACTTTTGAGCTCTCATTGTGGATAAAGGTAATAAAAGGGAGTTCTGTATCTTGAAAATATCAGTATTACAGATTATTGTGATGAAGTAGGTTTGAAAGGAAGGGCAATACAACATATTTCAGTTAATACTGGAATGGACTGAAGTCTTTGTGAGTCCATTGGCTGTCTGGATTGCTGCTGCAATCTGAATCTATTCTGGGAGTGGATTGTACCAGAGAAGGAAGAGGAGTGGTGGTAGACATTTTAAACTTTCTATATTACTCTTATAGATGGAAGACTACATGTGAGGGAGATATAAAGATGTTATTTGCTCCAAGGCTGAAGGGTTCACCCTGATCTTGTGGTGTCTCTTAAACCCTCTTTGTGAAGCAAGGGAGAAATGGCAGGCACAGTGCAAACTGTTGTTGCAGAGGTGGATTTTGTCCCCAAATAAAATGTGTGACTGGAGGTGACCTTTCAAAACAGAGAGGTACAAATGCTGCCATGGCAATAATTTCTGCAGGGAAATAGAACTGCTTTCTTACCTTTTATCACTAGCAAGTGTCTGTTTACATATGTGGATGAAGTTTGCTTGATTGAGAGAGAGACTGTGTCCTTGCCAGCTATGAATGTCCAGTGTATCCTTGGTTTACTGCCATCCTGTGAAAAACATCAGCAAATCTTGAACATTAGTCTGGATTCAGGTTTTCTGACAGCTGAATGTCTCCTGCTCTTGTAAAAAAGTTTTCTTTCCCCTTCTGAGGAAGAGAGGCAGTATCAGTCTGTTGTATCAGGTTCTTTTTTCAGCTCACCAGGTGCTGTCCTGAACACCGTCTTCAGGATTTTGGACCATGAGACTATTGTGATACAAGATTTCACATCCTGGAAGCCTTCCAGTCAAAATTAATGGGATTTTACACAGATGGTAGATTGATGTCAGAGTGATCAGAATCTTGTGGAAATAAATGCTGAGTGAGTACAGAGATTTTTTTTTTCTTCTTTCCACAGTCTAAAATCATGCTTTACCAGATAGGTATGTAATCAGTAGCAGAGCAGTGGGAGCTTATGTTTTGGTGCAAAACCCATTTCTCTGCGTAGTGATTATGTGCAGCAACTATTTACTGTTGAAACTCTGTTCTGGCTGTTAAAATCTACTCTGGAGTTTCACTGGTACATGGCCTTCAGCTGACCTTTTGTGCAAGAACGTAGTTCATCTGAACCCAGCAGAAAGATCAAATACTTTCTCAGCTATGGAAGAAGATAGCAGTAAAAGAAAGAGTAATGAAAGATACAGGGGCATGCAAAGACCAATAGAAGCAAATTTATGTTTATAAATATACCAGTTTCATGTATGTGTTGATGACAGGACTTTTTCTTCCCTATATAGTCATCAGGATCTATCTACAGCTCCAGCACTCTGGAAATGATGTCTCATTGATGCTTCATGCTTAATTAGTATCAGTTAGTGCTGACTGGAAAGAAAGGGAAAATAATGAACTCCATTCTATCAGATGAATGCATCATGTTAAAGATAAGATTTGATGTGAGATGATTTAATTCTTCTATTCCTTATTTAAATAGCATTTTGTGTTTTTACAAAGCAGATTTAGCAGTTAGCCATAAGAGCTGGAACTCACTTTAGGCTTTTAAGAGGGGGATCAGGAAGTGGCTCTCCAGAGTAGAAGGCATTTTCAGTTGCAGAAACAATTGTTCTCCTGGATCTCAGGCCCATGCACTGTGCAGCTGCAGCATCTCTTTTGCACTGTGATGTTTCATGTCAGATGGGTCTTTGCTAACTTGCAGCAGAGTGTAAGTGACATGACCATAGCAAATGTCTCCCCTGACAAATTGCGTTGTCAGGAATGTTGGAAAGAAATAAATCTGTGACACCGTCCTTATGTTCTGAAGGAACAAATGATGATTAAGGTCTATGTCATCACTGACTCACTGAGAGGGACTAACCACATGACTTTACACTTCATTTTGTTTCTTGACTAAGCTTTGTGAATGTATTGACTGTAAATATATTGGTTGTAAATTTGCCTAAAGCTTTGCACCACTACAGCAGTAATAATTGTTATTACGATTGTCTCACAGAGATGATTCAGCTGGCTGTGTATTTGCCTGAATGTTTTAGTAACTTAGTTTTAGTTTTATGTTCCTTAGTTTTAAGGAAGTATACAGTCCCCACTGTCACAGGTTTAGAGGTTCCATTCATACAGTCAATGCAATACAATTGGCCTCCTCAAAAACAGGAGCAGACAAATATAAAGTACAGATGGTAGGTGGGAACCCTCATTCTGTTATGTCAAGCCCTAAAGAAAATATAGCATCTTATAAACTGTAGATGAAGTCTACATGCAGAATGCTTCGCTTGTTTACTTTAGCATACAAGGATTAGAAGGAAAATATTTCAGTAATTTGGATGTAAAATTGTGTTTGAGGCTTTGGTAGTGATAAAGAAAGACTGGTGATTTGTCTCCAGTTGTTTGTTGAGGGGCCTTTCTGCTGTGCTTCCTTCTGCGGCCTTTCTTGGACGTGTATCCTAGCTCAGGACTACCACCTACATATCTCAGGCTTTTCAAACCTGCTTGCATCTGGAATTTTTTCCTTGCATTTCCTTTCAAGGTTTTATTCTAGGTCTGTCACTTCTGAAGTATCTTGGGAGTGAACGTTGTTGAAAGCACAGACAGTTGAGCTGCAAATAAGGATCAGAAGAGTGTTAGCAGAGTTTCCCAGCTTGTTTTTCGGTATGATTGTGGCTGTGCTACGCTTTTTCCAGGTACTCTGAAGGGCAGTCACTGCAACTGAAGTCTTTTGTTTCAAGGGAACATCATACCACTGTGACATACAACTGTGGTATTTCATTTGGCCAGATGGAACAATCTCCTTTAGATTGAGAATATAGCCAATCATAATACACTTCTTTTAAACATGAAAAATTCCACTGTAAATATACACTTGGGAATCTAGAGAGGAAAAATTCATCATCAATGTGCAAAACTGTATAATCAATTATAATAATTCTCCTTCCCAGATGCAAAGAATATGTCTTTTTTCACCACATACAGTCATATCTACATGCTGGCTAAGTGTGTGTTTTACTTTCCATGTGGATGATTCTCTTGACAGCAGGGGGACGTTCTGTAGCCTTTACTACAAAACCTTCCTCCTTTAAACTGTGGGTATCATCACCTCTGCAGGTCTTCTTCTGGTCTCTGCCTGGTCTTGTCCATGGACAGCACAGCCATTAGCAGTGGAAGTGTCACTGAAGCATGTGGCCAGGTTGTCATAGGTAAGAGAGCTAAGGAAGGGAGATAGAGGTCCATATACAAAGAAGAGCTCAGTTGCTCAGAACGTGTTATACTTTCCTACCAGGGAGATATACTGTCCTCCTGGTGTAGGGGTCATATTGGTGTCACTGTGGAGAAGTAAAACACATAAGTCACAAGATGGCAGCATAATCTCACTAGTCAGGGTCACAGAATTTGAGGGCTCAGGTCATTAATTCCCCTGCTCAGCCTCCTTTTTTGAAGAATCTGGAAGTCCAGTGCCTAGCTGTTTCTTCTCAGGGTCTAAATTATCATCTGTGTAGGTGGAAATCTTGTTATGTAACTTTTTAAACCAACAGATTGAATTTAAATTCAGCTGCACTTTGATAGTGTTGAAGTAAACTGTCCACCTGGCATTCAGTACTGAACAGAAAGTTCAGTAACATCAACATGTTGTCTATCTAATGAATACAAAAAACAGCATTTATGGAAAATAACTTTGGCTGCAAGTAACTTACAGCATAACTTGGCTGGCTCTGCAACCAAAAGTTACGTTTCTTAGGCTTTTTCTTTCTTCCTGCTCTTGAGGGCAGTGCATTCTGAACCCTGCCCCAAATACATACCTTTTAGTGAACGTTATATATTTTTGGCACCAATGAGTGAAGAGTTGATCTTATGTATTCCTCTGTTTATTGTATATATACTATGGTATATATATATATGTATATATGTATATATATATATGGTATTGAATTTTCATCTGTCTTACTGTCTGCCTTTGTCTCTCTCTTTCAAAGAAGATATCTGCCCATTCTTACTGTTCTTCGTGAGTTGTACCTTTTGAATGTGCAGTACTTGATCTGGAAAATATGATCTGTACTAGGGAGGGATGATTCATCACATCAATCACTATATTATATAATGCAGAATGATAACTTCCACTGAGAACATTTCTAGCAGCAGTGTTCCTGCTTGTGAATTTAAATGTTCTCCTGAGGTCTCTCTGTAAAATTAAATGAGGTACTTGTAATTACTTGGAACACAAACAAACCATGGGAGCAAGGCAGGAATCTGTCCCTTTTCAAATTAATTTCATTTTTTTTATGGTGCTGCAAAATTAAACCATAGGGTGGGCACACCTTCCAGGTGCATTTTTATGGAAGACAGAATTATAGTTCTATCATTAGTTTGTATCTATCAAATGAATGTGAAATTTTGGCATTTGTGCAAACTGTGGTAATAGACATTTACCTTCTGAACTTACTGGTGCATTTTCTGACAATATTTTTGCAAACTTTTGAATACATGCTGAAATCCAGAATGGCTTTGTTTTGTGTATTTGTTCAGCTGAAGGTTGTTCTATCTGAGTTTACTCTTAACCAGTCAATATACGATTGCATCTGAGCATCCCTAAATCTAAATTTAATTAAGAAAGAAAAGTAAGGAAAGTCTACACTGCCCTTTCCATTAACGTGTAGTTTCTGGGCTAAGCAGTTGGCCACATGGTGTCACTGTGTCCTAAGGCAGCAAAACCCCTCGGAATAAAGCCTTTAGTAATTTCAAAGTATCTCAACTATGTCATGTTATCTAGAGGAGATGCTTCATAAAATCGACACAATCTCAGAAGCTTTTCTACAGACATACTTCAGGAAAATATTTTATACCAAGTGTCTGTTTCCTGGCTCCTTCTGTTTTCCTGGAAGGTATCAGAAATGTTTTTGCCCAGAGGCTTTTGTTCTCTGTAAGTCTGCATTTTGGAGCACGCCTATATGGAAGACTTTTGCGTAAATTGATGCAAGTGTGAGATTTAAAAATTCATTGGTGCTGGACTCATCCTGCATTTTAGTCATAGATCTCTTCTCCTTCTGTCTATGTATATGTGAATGCAGAACATCCTTTGGCTCTTCTGCCCAGGGGAAACTTGGCCTTATGGTACTCAGAGCAATAGAAACTGTAGATCCTGAGGCCCACAGAATGCTAGTTAGTGCACACTAGTCCTGACAAATGCTTTGCACAGCACACCTACTCAAGAGATCCGTGCCAAAAGCTGATACATTGCATGCTTAGGAAGTTTCATAACGTACGGCTATAGCAACAACTGAGTGAAATGCTTACTGTACAGATACAGTATGAACTTTAGCTGAGAAGATGATGTGATACATGGCTCAAGGTGTATTGAAAGACCACAAAATCTTGTGTAGCACAACTATTGGTGTGTACTGCTTCTTCTGTAAAATGGTGAGGAAGCCTAGAACAGCAGGCCTTACACTAACAGCCTCACAGTTTGTGTAGCCAAGGTTAAGACTCCATGGAGAGGAGAGAAAACCGACTCTGGCAGTGGCTCACCACTTATGTAGAATGTGGGGGGCTTTTATATTGCTGGAACATTAGGTAGACACTGCTTTTCCAAAGTCAGTTGTTGTGTCTTCCATGAAACTTACTCTCTGCGTAGCTGCTGAGAATTGTGTATGTATCTCTGTGATAGTTTCAGTACCAACTTTGTACGAGGGTCCTGGAGTTCAGCTGTAGCCTGTTTTGAGGCTGGTTTATCTGTCATTATCTTATCTTAAATTTAAATACACAGTCAAACCTACTTAAAGTCATTAGGTCTGTGAAGTGTGGTCCTATGAGTAATTCTGGTGCCTCAGTATGAGTTGTAATGCATTGGTATGAATTGAGGAAATGGCTATAGAGAAGATTCATACATTTTTAATGTAATAAAAGACATGTCTAACAAAAATTCTATTTAATTGAAAGCTTACATTTGTCTTAGTGGAATCCTGTGAAGGGAAATAGTATATGCTATTTGTGTATTATTGGAAATAACTGTGTTAACCGAGATTTGAATGGGACGTGAGACTAAATGCTAAAAAAAATCTGGGTGGTCAGATCTCACAGGCTAGAGCTGAGCAGAGAGAAGTTGTATTTCCTCTTCTTACTTGCACTGTAACAACAGCTTAGTAGTATGCAGTGTTCTGGCTTGTAATTCCTCTCCTTCCCCCCCTCCACTGCTTTTCTGATTATGTGAACAATAGAAATTGAACAACTAGAAATAATTCCTCCGTGGCCTCTGTGCTGGTGGTAGTCCTTAGGATAGGAGCTTCTGCTTGATACGGTTCATCCTGTGGAAGAAAAGCCTGAAGCACGGAGTAGCATGGAATGGTAATGCAGAGAAGCAGGAGGTGTACAGGCCATCTTGGGAGTAAATCTGGCACACTGTCAAAACAATTTGTCCTTGTTCTATGAATCTTGGAAACTGCTGACCTCATTATTGAGACACAAAAGGACTCTTGATAGTGTGTGAGGGAGTCCTATCTTAACTACTGTAATTATCCTAATGGCGCTGCTGCCATACTGGTACATCAACTGTAAACAGGAAAAGCTGAAACCCGGTGACACAGATGAAATGCAAGTGAAGGGCTAGTGTTTGTGTAGTAGAGATATGAATAAAGAAATAGACACTGGCTCAGGAACTCCTTTCACAATGTTTGCTGAGGGAAGAAAGGTGTGAGGAAGGGGAAGGGAATGTGTATCCTACCTTCATGGCATTATGAACCCAACTCTCTGGAAGCAAGGCTTTTTCTGAGATAGCTTTTGTGTCTTGTCATGTGCCATGTATTTCTTGGGCAGCTCTGTTACTCCATTTGTTGAAGAGTTACATTCTGTATGAGGGCATTCAGATTCTGATGTTGTTAGACTAAGAGGTAGACTCCTTGAAATAATGGGAACAGCTTGTCTCTTTGTGTGAGCCTTTTTTATAAACGTAGGCTTTCACTGCCTGTGGATATCAGTCAATATTACACTGCTAATACATGCTGAGATGTAAAGGAAGGCTTCATGCATGGAAGAAAGATGGATTTTTCAGAGCTGTGGCCAGATATCATTATTTAATGTGACCTATACCATGTATACGTTTCTCTCTGTACCTCCTGACTTCCTACTGTCTGATAGAGCTATACATAAAAGCCAGTCATCCACGCTTGGTTTAAAATTAGAGATCATGTGGGAGGGAAATGTGGTGCGGAGGCTGAGGTGAGCGGGGGGTCATGATATGAAAGGAAGGTGTAGGAGGGAAAATACATAGTTTAGCTATAAGACAGATTTGAAGGATCAGAAATAGAATTTATTGTCACTTTTGATACTGCGGTACTGAGAAATGTCAAAAGACAAATGAGCCCCGTTTTGTTAAAAGCAACAAAACTCCCAGATGAGCTGTTGCTCAAAAAAAGCCCCCTACAATCTGAACAGATTACATGAACACCAACGCAAACACCAACACACATGAGAAAGTAGAAGAGAAAGGACAAGAGTTAAACGGCAATTAAGCCTACAAATAAAACGCTTGGGTTGGGTTTTTGGTGGTGAACACAGAAGGGAGGCTGAAGTAATGATTTGAATATATTTGTTTGTTGTGCTCTGCTTCATCAAACACTTCAGCACCTGAACTGGCAAGCGACTTGTAACTGAGAGTCAGCCTGTTCATACCAGTTATAGTGTTCCAGAGAAGAACATGTGCAAATATCTAAGAAGGTCAAAGCTTTTGACTTTTCAAATTAATGAGGTAACGACTAAATGGACAGTAGAGAAGCTGGTACTGTATAACCTGAGAAACTACTGATGAACTTCTGGTAGCAGCAGATCAGGAAGATGTCTCTGAATCTTTTCAGCACTTCTTGTTCCAGTTGCAGATGACTTTGAGCTTTCTGTATTTTGCTATAGGTTGTTTTTTGACTCACGGAGTTCCTCTGCTCTCCTGAATAGTTTGGAGTGGTGAGGGACTGTTGTAAGTGATGGGAATTGTACTCATGCTCGGCATCACGCAGGTGGCAGTAAAAATGCAGAGATGCTCTGTCATCAGTATGGTTTATGTTAAATACTGTCTTGACACAGACTGGCCACATAATGGTGATGATTACATATGTGAGGAGGAAGGAAGTGAATCCTAGAATGATCACAGCCAGAACTAAAATTAAGAAATCAAATGCATGTTCCTGTCTCTAGAAACTGAACTGGGATGTCATGGGTTCCTCGACACAGTTCTTCATCCAAAATGTTAGGTATAAAAGTAGTAGTTAATACACAGCTATAAAATTCTGCACATATTTAGAAAAGCATCAAATAGCTTTACAGCTTTGTTTCTTGGTTTTGCAATGGATACTGTAATGTGTTCTGTTTAGGTTATTAATATAGACTTTTAATATAGGAGCATATTGAACGAAAATTAAACTGCCTTGGTCACTACTTCTTACAGACTTTGCCTGGTGCCTGAGTGAAACTACTAATTAAGTTTGTGACTCCCAGGTTATTCCCCACAGACTTGAAGGTTGTTTGGCTGAGGACAAGTGAACAACATTTAGCTGCATCTGTAATAATGTAATGCAAGCGTTAATTTAATTTGATTCAGAGCCACATAAGTCTGGACAATGTTCTATTTGGTGCTCTGCAGACCATCTGTAAAGTGATGTCTCCTGTGATACAGAAGCTTAGTAGGAATACACTGAGTTTCTCAGAACCAGTATGCACTGTCTGCATTCATAAACTGAAGGTGCCTGAAAAGAGTGTTTTCAAATGTTAACTTTGGATTCTTCATATTCTGTAATGGTAATTTCTCTTTCCATTTCTAGTTCATGTTTCTTCCACGTTGCTCCAGTTTCCCAGATACCAGGTGAAGAGATCATTGCTACTTTCATTTAACTGTACGGATTGCTTGTTAACTTGCCTAGGATGTGTGGAAAATTTATGACAGAGTCAAAGAGTATTTAAATGGAGAAAAAGGAAGCATTACCATTTAAATTCTCACTTCCTATCTCTTTTTCCTGTAAGCAGAGCACAAAGCTGTTGCACAATCCATTCAGTGCTCCACATATCTGTCCAAGCTGTTTGTTTATCAAGTCTGAGGAGGAGGAAGAAATAGTATTTGCTAACAACAGCCAGGTGCTTCCCATTCACAGTTTTAGCACGCGTGAGGAAGTGATGTTTGATTAATAGACCAGATCGTAAGTTTTCTGATGCAACACTTACTCTTTTGAAAATGTTGATTGGGTTTTGCATTGCTTGGTTGTCTGGTTCTCCAGCTTCACGGGAACCTGCTTGGAAAGTTGTCATGCTTTCGTAAATCTTGTGAACCCACCTGGCCTGTTCCACTGGCTACCCACCATTCTGTGATGCCATGACACTGCTAGCTTCTCCCGATTACCGGGAGCTACCCTCTAGGCTGGTCAGCAATTGAATGAGCTGCCCATTTGAAGTCCTTCAGCTATTGGCCAATTCCTTTGCTTCCAGCTAGTTAGATCCCATAGCATCAAAAATTGTAGCCTACCCAAGTGGCTGCTTGGCCACCCATATGGTAGTGAAACAGCTATGTAGGCAAAATTCTGGCATGAGGAATGAAGCATCAGCCCAGGAATATTTCAGAATCTTTTATTGATTTTATTTATTCTTAATTTTTATATGTGTTAGTGAAATCTACTTGGGGAGGGTGAAGAGAGGTGTGCCAAGAAGATTTCCTTTGAGATGAGTGTGCCAGTTCCTGATACTGGTGCAGGTAAATCACGGGACATTTTGGAGTTTTGCGGTTCACAGCTTGCTTGCCAGTACCTGTCTGACAAACGCATTCAGTATGTCTCTAAGTACACTGTGGGGAACACCAGCAATTAGTGGGTTTGAATCATATAAGGCGAGGGTCTTTGCCACTTTGCAACATATCTGTTGCATGAAGAGAGGTTGCAGAGTACAAATTGCTTGTGTTGCAGAATAGGCAGCATTACTGGTTAGTGCTCCATTGCTTTGGTAGGTTGTGGGTGAGGCTTGATTCCTGGAGATACGTTTAGGAGAGCTCAACATCTGAAATCTAGTCTTCATCAGATCTCTACCCCTGGAAGCTAGAGTCTCTGAGTGAGTCTGTGTCTTCCAATGTGGGCTCTCCCTGGCTAAGCCAAGGAGACCTAATTTTAGACCTTTTAGTCCTCTAAAATTAGGTCTCAATTTTATACTTTTGGCCCGTAGTTCTGGATCCTCTGGGAAAGGAGGCAGTGTAGAAAGCTTATTTTAATTTTCTGTTCTGAACAGACTCAGTAGTTCATGGTCTACACAAAGTTTTTCAGGCTTGTTGGCCATCTCATGTCTCTCTCCTGCTACATAAACCATGTTGGAGGCCTAAGGTTAAAAGCACCCTAGTTCCCTATTATGCTGAATGCTATATATTTCTGTTGACTTTGGTAGGAGATGAGGACCATTCTGGATTCTCAGATTTCAAGAAGCAATGTATAAAAATCTTGGGGGCTTTAGATGTCCCATAGTATGACATGAATGAAGAAGTTAAAAAATTGCTGGGCCTAAGAAAAATCAGTTTTCTACTAGAATAAGAGCATTTGAAATTACAATCAAGTGTTTTGTTTTATGTGCTGCTAAAAAAAAAAAAAAAATAGAGCAATTGATTTGCATGCATAGAGACATTCAGAGATAGTATCAGGTTCCATGGATGACTCTGTACACATTAGATTAGCTTTGCTGATATGAGCAGAGAAGCTCAGTGTATTTAAAGTGCCAGGCTCTATGCTTATAGTGATCTGCCTTCTATGCTGGGCTGAGGGGAGCTGGTGAAAGAAGGCAGCTTTCATACTGAGGGAATAAAGCTCAGGGTGCTCTCAAGCTGAATCCCCGGTTGCACTATTAGGAAAACTTTCTGGCACCCTTTAGTCATAAGAATGGCATAAGTGGACTGGAAAAACAGCCACAGATCTAACTTTTCTCTTTGAAATATTTTCTCTAGGCATAAGTATCGATACAGAAGGAGCTTCTGTATTAAAATGCCTGTGATTGTAGAGCCCATAAAGTAGTCTTCATTACCAGAAGCAAGTCATGGTGATTTTTATTGCTGTGAGTAAACTTGCAAGGTTCATAAACTCTAACAGCTCTAATAGTTTCAGTCAAACTCTGGTTATTCTGTTTTAAATTGTTCCCAAAGTTTGGCTGATATATAGAAATTTTGGTGAAAAAAGAAATTAAGATACAGTGATGAGCATAAGAAAGGGAAAAGTTCGCTTGGTGATTTTGACAACATTGTAGTAACTTCAGAAGAGCATCCGAAAGATAGTGAGAAGCCCCATGATTTTCTGATATGGAGGATAATGAGTTGTAATAATCTGCTTGCAGGGCTGTGAGCTGAATTATCTGGCATCTTTTCCACCCCTCATATTCATTTTTTCTGTGAATCTTCATGCTTTAGGCAGATCTCATGGACTGTGCTAGTTGTCCATGATCTCCAGGTAACTTTTTATGTGCCAGCTAATCTGAGTTATTGTCTACATGTCACTAGAGAGAGAGGCCAGATTGTTCCTCAGAAAAAAAAAAGTAATTCTATTGCTTCAGCTCCTGAAGTGAGCTTAGCATTTGGCCCAAGGAGTGCTACTGTCCTTATACTGTCCTTAATCTTGTTAATTCTGAAGTACTGTTTGGAGGGTAGTTACTGCCAGGAGTGAACTGAACCCTTCATGTTTTGCACATTATCTGAAATCAGTTCTTGTAGAACCTTGTATGGTTCTTCCCTGTATGCTTCTTCTGGCTCTTTTGAGCCAATATCTAAGGGCTGTACTTGAGTAAAGGTAGATCCTTGAAAAAAAAATTGCTTACAGGGCTTAATAGGGATTTGACACAGCAGAAGGGTTAGAGAGGATATAGCGCTGTGTGTGTCATAATATGACAGTAAACTTTGTTTTTTAATTACTCTTGGTCTGTATAATAACATTGAGTAGCAAACATTGCCTTAGTAGATCTTGCCCCAAAGAATTTGTAGTCACTTAAACCGAAAAACAGTAGGATACAACAAATGGTAATTTCATGATTCTGAAAAGATGATTATTCAAAAAATACAAGGGGTTAGTGGCAGCTAAGAAAGATACTCTTCCTTTGATAATTTGAAATGAAATGCCTTAAACATAAGTCAATTCTTCCTGTCAGCCAAGTGGTGAAGTGTAATGCTTACCTAACTCTTCAAAGGTCTTTACTGAAGCAATTTTGTACTGACATCAGTGTCAGACTATTTGAATAAGATCTGAAGATAAAGGTCTCAGAAACTGGCTTGAGTGGAATTACACTGAGGTATCTTACTCAATTATTTCAATTAGATGCACTGCAATCACTTGGTTTAGAACAAAAGAACAATTTCTGAACTTAAACACAGTGGATTTCAGTGTGTGGTTTTACATTGACGCATCTTGGAAAGACAGCACTCCAGACCTCAGATAGCCCCAGATAAATAATAAGCAATTTCCTCCCATCTTGAACCTACAGAGATCACCATCTCACCATATTTACACCCACACCTGCAAAATATCTAAGGAAATTATTAGCTTTCTTACCCTGGTCAGGATAAAGACATAGATAAAGAGCCAGAGATATTGATTTTACTGTATGATATCTTAAAGATTGCAGTGGTTCATGAGATAGGTAAGAGAATATGACACCTTTTACTTTTCTGAAAAGGGTTTGGATCTTGATAGCCAAAAAGACTATTAACTTAGTAATGCTGCTATCACCTGACTGCTGCTCAGGGAGAGATAACGTAGTGTTTTGTTTTAATTAACATTAGGTGTGATGTAAATGGATGTTTGCAGTATATTCAGAGGTGTGAAATAATTTCAAATTAGGTGTGGATTTTGCTCAACCAGAATTGTGTGTGAAGGGAGCAGTGAAACTTAGAAGGCTTTTATTTCAAAATGAAATACTTCGGTCTTGAAAGGTCTGACAGTCTGACATTTCTGAAGCTTTTTTATATGCTCTAATTTCACATGGCATTGTTTAATTGAAAAATGGAGATATAGTTTAATGCAATTTTTTTTGTGCAAATTATTTATTATAATTTTGTAGATGAGATAGAGAAAATACTTTGACAAAAATTTATTTGAATTTGAACATAGACTATTACTTACTCAAATTACTGTAATTTTCCTAACCCAGCCTCTGAGCTGAGCAAGGCAGGAACTGATTTATGAGGCACGGAGAAAGTGGCTGCCATCTCACATTGCTACTGTCGTGTGCAACAAGAAGTCTCCGCAAAGCTACCTCATCTTCCACCTCCATCTTGTCAGCAATGTGGCAGCGTCTAGCTCTAAGAAGATCCACACTTCTCTCTACTTAGCAGATTTCATGAGATGAATGAAAAAATGATTTCAAGCAAAATCATGATGTATTTTTATAAGAGGGGTTCTCGGTTATTGCCATACTTGCTTGATAAGCTGTGAAGATGGAGCATCAAAGGACCGAGTGTTTCACTGGGGGTACTTTTTGTCCATCAGTTCTAGAAACATTCTCATGTGAAATTTTGCTATGCTGGTGCCATTGCTGGGATAAATCATAGAAACTGCTCCATGGGCCTTCAGTACCGTTTATAAGCTCTGCCTCACCTTTTAAGTTTACGCCAACAGGATGATCCAAATCACAGCCATTTTCAATTCCTGTCATTTTGCAGCTTGGTTTCTGACAGCTTAGCTGTGCCTGTGAGTAGCTTCGTACAAAGGTTGTTAGTGAGCAGCACACTGGGTAACTTACGTGGAGCCAAACATCATATTAATTACCATTTGTTTCTTGCATACTGGGAAGAGCTTAGGTTTGCGTTCCTTCCATTGGGATTCTATTTCTTAGGATCTCTCGTTTGAGATTGCCAGCAGTTTCTGTATGAAGCATTTCAACTCAAGTGTGATTTGGTATGGCTGTTTCTGTTTTTAATTCTCTTGGCTTATTTCCAAGTACTTTCTTAGCATTAATTCAGAAAAGCATTGAGATTCAGCTGTAAAAGTAGGATGATATCAACGTAATTAACGTGTAAAGTCTTTCTAGAATCTCTCTTCTCTTTGTGTCCAGAGCAGCATTTTATAAAATATAACCACAGATAAAACATATTCTCTACATCTATCAACTCCAATGATATAATCCTGCCATGACTGTTCCCACCTATAGCAAAAAGGGAGGGAGAGGGCTTTCTACCTCCCCCCCTGAAGATACTGCCTATTATTCAGTTAATTCACTTCATGCATTCTGCTGTATGCCCTCTCTATTTTGGATTTAAGCTTTTAGATTTATTTTTCCTTCTTTATGCACTTGAATTTCTTTGTCTTACTTTCCCCATCCTGTACATTTTTTGTATATCTGTACTAAGGCCTGACATCATGTATCCCATCTCCCCTATCACCAGGAGGGAATGGATGTGGTGCTTGTCAGTGTGCTTGTTGACAAGCAACACAAAGGTTTTATGTATTTTGGCCATTTTGATTTACTGGAAACATTAATTTCTTGGAGGGGCTATTGGAAAAATTAATTCCATAGCTCTCCAAAATAACTTCTACACCTTGACTGGAAGACATTTAAGAGCTTTTTTTCTTCTTTCTTGTTCCATAAAGGCCTGGGTCTCCCTGCTGCAGCTGTTCTATTTTGAATGTGTTGCTCCGTTTCCAGGCAGACATACCCCTCTTTGAATGGAGTTCACTTTTCTCTGGCTGTTTTTCCATTTGCCTTCTCTTTAGGAGGTGAATTTGTCAGCCTACTATTTTGGTCTCTCAATTCAGCTACAGCAGTAGAAACTATGATCAAAGCTGCAACAGCACTATGGAGGAGGAAAACCAAAACTCCATTCTGGATAACAGATTTTTAACAGAATTGCAAGTTCGCAATTCTTTCTATCTTTCTAGGGCTTTTGTAGATGCCTTTTGATTTCCTCTATTTTACAGCAGATCTTTATTTCAGATATCTTTCTTTTTAGTATTTTAGAGATGGCAGCCTAAGTCTTTAGGCTCTGTCCTGCTACTTGGCTAATCCTGCATCCATCCTGTAGCATAGTGGCTGCATTGTCAGTCACAGAGTCTCCTTGAAATGTAAATCTGAGTTCTTTATTATGACTTGTGTAAACCCAGGATCACTTGAATAAAATGTTTTGGTTTTTTTTTTGTTTGTTTGTTTTTGTGGGAAGTGTCCTATAAAGTGGCCTAAACATGATTGACAGCATGTCAGAAAAAAAAAATACAGCCAAAAATTTCAGGTAAGCCTATTTTTCCTAAACAGTTCTTCAGGTTACACTTCTTTTTTGTTTTTGGTTTTGCCAAACTACCTACAATTTTTGAAAATTAGCTTTTGACTCTCTCACCTTCCATCAATATTAGATGTCTGCTGAAGCTTGATCCTATTTCTTCCTGTGATTGATATTACTGTGCTCATGTGAGCACATATTTTTGCAAGTTTATGATGGCTCCCAGGCCCTTTCCAAGCTCGCCTCTGCACAACAGCCACCATGAAATTGTACATGTGGATTAAAGCACAGGCAGAACTGATTGCCTGGAGCAGTGTTCTGACAGGCAGCCCACAGTTGCCTACCATCAGCCCACAGATGGCACAGAAGAGATGGAGGAAACTGTATCCATGGCCTCTCCAAAGGATGCCTTGAGATCCGCCACTGGCAGGGGGAAACTGGGAGATATAAACTTGACACTCTCTTCTTAGAGGAAGTGTGTAAAGGGAAAAAGCCCAGAAGATGTATACAGCTTTCCCTACCAATGTTTATCCCAATTTCACCAACATCTCTATGCTGGGTTATCATGCAGCAAGTAATGAAATAAGGAGGCTTGATTTACAGGTGTGTAGTACAGTTCCCAGTAATATATTAAAACAAGTCTCAGATGTAGAAAGGATTGAAAAGGACCTTACCTTCACAAATGGCCTTTTCACGCTACCAATTTCAATAGATAAGATCTGGCTGTCTCCTCCCTTCATTTTCAAAGATTCAAAAAATTATTTTTTTATATATATATATATATTTTTTTTTTTTTTCTAGATTGTTCGATTATTCTGTGGAAGAACTTAAGATACAGATACAGACAATTCATCTACTGACTAGAAGGAAGAGATGGAAAGTGAAGGGAGACTTTCTGAACATGGCAGAATTCACCCATAAGCCAGGAAGGATTGTCTTGAGATAATAACAAAAGGTAAGAGGCGTAAAGTGACAGGCAGAGATGTGATAACTGCAGCTTTCCTCTCACCTCTGACATTGTAGATGTCTCCCTCAGACGTAGGCAGGATCTCTTCCCATACAGAGGAGGCAGAGGGTGGAGCTCAGCGCCTGTATAAATTATATGTGTCCTTCAGGTTATTTCAGCAGCAACAACAAGCCGTGAGTGTGTTTGTCAGCTGACAGATCTGTTATCCAAATTGGGTTTTCTGTTGCTGTCGCCATCTTGTGTGCTATGGGAAGCCCACCAGCCAAGGTAAGAGAATTACAGCTCCTGTCTTTGCTTTGGCCTGACGCCTTGCTTCTGGGAATAGCTGGCTCTTGCTCTCGTAAGTAAACTCGCTCTTCTGTGTGTCTGTTGAGATGCTGCTGGTTTGATATAGCAGGGTCCTCTTGAAGTTTGCAAGTTTGCAGTTTTCCCTTTTCCCTTGCCCTAACTGATGTGTGAGCTACATTCAATGAAAATGCAGTAAAACGTGGCCCTTTTGTCGTAAGGTGTACATGTGGGAATGAACACCAGGGTGGAGCAGGGCTGGCCTTGAGTTTACTTCATGCAAAACGAAAGTGCCTTAGTCCTACTGCATGCTTTTCTCAGGATCGCACATGTTTGTTGCTTGCCCAAGCTAAAAAAAAACAACAGCTTTTTCTAGCAACAGAGCACGATTTGTGTTTAGCTGCAGGGGGGAGTTCTAATGAGCCATTTGGCTGATTTAGCTGTCTTTCATGTAATGTTTACAGTGTCTGTGATTCGAGGGGAGATATTTCTTGTTTCGACTTGAGTTTTCCAATGTGAGTTCCATTCAGAGATTTCAGCTGATAGCTTTCAGTATAAATCAACAGGATTATTGGCTCTGGGCCATGTTCTCATGTGAATCTTTAAAAAGTAATTGATGCCATGTCTGAATTATGTACAAATTAAACATTCTTTATGTCTCAAAGTCTCTGTCAAAATTTACAGTAACAAAAAGAAATATGGCCATTTCCAGGGTTTAAATATAGTGGGAAACTATATTATGTGTTATGTGTTATGGCTTATCAAGAATCCTTCATCTTTAACATCTAAGAATATTTACTGTTCCTTGCCACAGACATAATTGCAGGTGAAGTTAAAAGATTCAGCTGCTGGTAGCTTAAATTGATAGACTTTATGAAGGGTTAAAAATAGTCGGATGCTGGGTGCTCAGGACAAAGAATATGAATTATATATGTAAAGTACTATTTTGATAAAATTTGTACTTAATCTGTTTACCTACCTGTTAGATCCAGAGGTATGTATCCATCTTATAACTAAGTATCATCCATCCATTTAAAGTATCTCTTGTATCTATTAAGGTAACGCTGAATTTGATAGATGGGGGATAGCACAGATTAAATTTTATCTGAAAAATCTCTATTACAGAGGAAGTTCTTGCATTTGAACCTAATGCTACAGCTGCTATTGTCTGATATTCTCCCACTTTATGGGCAATATGGACAAAATATAGAGTTCAGGCATAGCTTCAGGTCAGAAGGTTTTTGCTCCCACAGAAGAATATTCTTTCAGTACTGCAGGAGCTGTGACATTCTGTCAGGAAAACGCGTTTTTTCAGTATGTTTAATTGAATGAATAGAGACAGAAATCAGGTTTTGTGTTCTTTTTATTTTCTTCATTTTCTTTTAGATTATAAAAGCAAGTTGTCTGGAAAGCATGGATACTTCATACTATCTAGAAAGGCCTACTGAAAATCTCCAAGTTAATTTTTTACTATTTAAAAATACAGAATTTGCACAGAAGTAGAGGACAGTATTAATTTGCAGCTTTCTGAGAAAACTCTTGGTTTTCATAAGGGTGTATTTTCTGCTCAGACAAGAGTTATCACTCTAGTTTTTTCGAACCATGGAATATTTTTTTTCTATAAGATACTCAGAAACAGTACAAATCCCTGAGGCAATCACCCATACAGGTAAAGAGAAGACTGGTAGAGTATAAGGACGGTCCATCCCAAACCTACTGTGACTCTTGAAACAATCCATCACTGAAAACATGAAATTACAATAAATACTCATAAACAAAATTAGATTTTCTTTCTAAAAGTTCAACTTCCAATGCCCTCAGCCCACGTTATGTATTAAAGAATCTGTGTGGGAGAGTGTTTTGGAATCAGGCTGATCAAAAGAAGGTCAAAAAGTGTTGTGGGTTGTTGTTTTTTTTAAGTTTTTCGCTTTACCCTTAATTTAATAAACTACCTCCAAACTGTAGTTGAAGTAAACCATCGTTATCTAAGATAAAAGAAATGATCAGAGTATGCCAAATGATCATATACGGTGTGAGATCCGTTACATAAGATATTGCACTGCTTGTAGAATGCCACTGGAGAGAGAAAAAATAATGCATGGAAAGAAGTAATGATTTGCGCCTTAAAAATACTGACAAAACTGAGAGAAAACTCTAAAACTTATTCAGAGGATGCCAAAAGACAGGGTACAAACTTTTCTTATAAAACTCTTCATATAGCCTGTTGATATGGCATGGTGGTAACTCTACTTTGTTAACTGCTTAGATTTGGAGTTGGGGAAGCGCAACACTGAGATTCCAGTTAGACTTCCAACATGTACAAACCAATGGTGATGGGAGGAGTTTCCCAGGTTGTCAAGCTCTGCAGAAACTATTCTCCTAGAAGAATAATTTACTAGTGAATGAGGCCTTGTTCTGGGAGCAGCATGGTGGGGCAATAAGGAGTGAAATCAAGGATGTGAGCTGTTGGTAGGTTTTGCTTCTTTCATTGCCATCTGAAAACTGTCTCAGTAGGCTTTTCATTATTAATGAGCTTTGAGAAGCTCATATATTCTCAAAGTTCTCTTTTTGGGATGAAACCCTGAAGTGACTAACTGCCTGTAAACAGTAGAGAAGGCTAATTATGTGTCCTCCTGAAGCTGACAGGCATATGACTATTCCCTGGAAGCCAGACAGTAGGCCAGCCAATGTGTTATTACAATCATCACTGCAAGGCTGGAAACAGATGTGAATTTTCAGTTTGCTTAGGGTTTTACACAATTGTAGCTAGTTTTATCTGCTCGGGTTTTCCCTATTTTAGACTTGAAATGGTCCCTTCAAAACTTTCTCTAAGAGTACAGAAATGTAATTTAATGCTAAATGCCATCAAATGAAAAGAAGATTTTTCAATGCATTTTGTTTAAATACTCTTTGGGAATTTGGACATGCCACTATTTGTTGGTCTGGAGTGTTGTTGTCTAGGATGCAGACATACACAGGCAGCTGAGTCCTGCACTCTATTGTTGGCTTCAATGTGGCACTATTAATTTTCCAGCAAATAAGGATGGTTGTATTTCTAGGCAAAAATAGAGTGATGTGCCTCAATGAAGACTACATTTGACACTGCATGTTTCCAGAAGCATTATGTTGGTCTCTGTGAGCCTATACAGGAAACTCTGGTTCTCACAAGAAAGTAAGGAACAAGATCAGTAGAACTGCAAGTAAATAACTCCAGAAGAGCTGTCTGGATATAACACTCATGCTTAGCAATTCGTATTAATAGCAATATTGCACTTTGCTTTTCAAGTTATGAAAACAGCAAATGAAAAGGTGTTTTAGAGCACTAGCACTTTTGAACAAGGGTGTTATTTTGGCCCATCTAAATCAGACCCCTGCTGGGCTACTCTGGACTGTTATAAAGGGAAATGAGCTCAGCCTTTTTCTGATGAAAAAGAGAATTAGCTCAATTCTCAATGGCTACCACAATCTGCAGAAACTGCAGCCTTGGGAGCAGGATGTTCTTCTTGCTTTCCATGGGAATTCGCAGTCTGTAGGATTTGTTACAGCCATCTTTACCCATCTGAACCTGTTTATCTCTTCCCTGCAACAACGGAAGGGCTATGCTGCACCAAATCTGAAGAAATTTAGTCACCTTAGATGATTTTTCATTAAATGAAGTGCTTGCTGCTGAAAGGGGAAGAGAGGAGGTATGAAGCTTTCTGGCTGTAGTGGGAGAAGATGCAAAAGCATGACACCTATCACAACTAAGAGTAGCTGATAATGAGCTGCAGATGAATCTTTTTGTAAGAAATTAGGAAATTTTCATCATGTAAGGTTCAGAGAAAATTATATACCAGCATCTATTTTTCCAGTGAAGGCGAAATCTGAGAATGAATGATTTGGGCTTCCATTGAGCAAGGGGAAGTTGATTACAAAACAGCACAGAATTAACATATTAATTAAAAACAGTCAGCCCTGTAATTGGCTACATAATCCAATATTTCATGTTAATGAAACCCACTAGGAATGCTGAGTGTTCCAGTCGGTACTTCTATGTTTAATAGCTATTTGCGTAGGAAAATTAAAGTCTAATTCTTTCAGTGGGCTACAAGAATAGTTTAGAATTGTCCTCACTGGAACTTGAAGTGTCCATAATGTGTTAAACTCGTAAGGTTCAAAATATTTCAGTTTCAAACTGGAAGAAAACATGATAGGAATGGTTCTTGTTCCACAAAAACAAATGTGCTTTGCATTTCTATACAGAAGGTGTTTCAATCAACCATTAAGGTCCAAGAGACAGTAATTTGTGATTTTGCACTGGTTTACCAACAGCATTTTTCTGTTTAGATGACTCTTGAATATCAACCTGAATTTAAAAAAATAGACTTTGTAAAATTTAATATAAAGCCTTATCTGAGTGTGCTAATTTACAGTTAAAATTGTGTCCATTTCATATAATGCTATTTGCCTCTAAAAAATGTTGAATTAAACTGAATGAAGGCAATTCTCATTTCTGATTTAAAAAAAAAAAAAAAAAAAAAAGTCCAGTATTTTCCACCCCATTTAAAAGGAGTTTCAAATTTAGTATAATGACTATTTCTAGAGAAGTTCTCCCTTCCTCATCTCCTGGTGTGTCTGAAGTTAATCATTTCAGTGTCAAGAAAATTAATCATGGTGCTACTTTTAAAAAAATTTATTTATATTGTTGCAGTGTAGTGGGATACTCTGGTTTAGACAAACAGATGTCTTGTTTCAATCAGTCTGTAGTTTAAAGTACCATGAAAGCTAATGGAGTGTTTTTAGCATGATTTGTCCCTGTTCTAATTTGTTAATGAGAGAGAGAGACTGTTTGTTATTTTTGCTTGAAAATAAATTTTAAATGTTCCAATTCGGAGAGCTAAAAAAAAACGGAAATATTTTCCTTTAATTAAGTTTATTGCATCTGCATATGTGTGTTCATTCAGGCTTACTGAAACATTTTTTGAAAGCACTGAGTATTTTTTGAGTAGCTGGGAAGCTTGACTCGTGAGAGTTTGGAACAAGTAACTTGAAATAAACATTGCCCTGTTATCTTGTTTCTGATAGGAATAAATCTCATACCTGAAAGAGGACTGGTCACGTTTCCATTAGATGAATTCAAGATACCTAATGATGTAGGATTCTGTGATATTACACCTGTAAATCAGGGCACTATTTTTCCTTCATCTGAAGGGCTTCTGCTGGGCATATAGTCCACCTAGAGCCTGTAATGCAGTCCACTAGATGCCTATTGCTGAACTTGGCCTACTTATAAACATAATGAAAATCTAGTCCTACTTGGGATGTGAGATTGGAAGCTTTTAAATATGGTTGGTAACTGCCATATCTAGAGCCAGAATCAGTACTGAGCCCAGACCCAGGCAGGCAGCTGCAAGTTCCTAGTGTTGCCTTCCAAAGGCCCAGTTTTGACCCAGCTGTGGCATAAGTTCCTCTGCGGGTTGGCAGAACAGTCATCACCACAACCATGTATATACCAGATTGTTTGTAAAGGGACATTTTTGGGTGACTACAGGAGCTTCCTATAGCGTTATATGAGCTGCTGTCTTCTTTCTTTCTCTGTCTTCATTTATTCAAGCTACTCAGCAAATAGTCTGCAGATAATCATCAAATAGTGGGTAATCGTGCTTTCATCTTAGCATGGCATGCTTCCACTGAAAGGTGACCTCCTCACTTCAAACAGGCAAACAGCAAGGACAGACAGTCCTCTGTACGGTTCAAAATACGTATGATTTCTGTAGGATGAGCTGACAAAACTCATTGCATTTGTTTTCTCTGCAGATGAAGATTTGTCCCATCTACATGCTTTCTGTAAGAATCATACAAGCCAGGAACATCAAGTCAAGAGACCTATGTGAGTTGTGGTTTGCTTGTGTTTTTAGTCACCTCTAGAGTTTACACAGTGAGCAATGTTCCTACGTTCTGAAGGTATACAAATAACATATACGCATAAAGCAGAGCAATAGAAATACTAACATCAGGGCTGTAATTAGATCAAATGCCTGAGGTATCATTAGTTTAGAGGCCAGATCTATTGGCATTTCAGAGAAACTGTAAAATCCAAGACTTCCAGCTGAACTTTCTGAACCAGTAAGGGAAAGTAGACCATGTGAGGGAACTGCAGCCTATACATTTTCTTACAGTCAAAAGTCAATTAGGGAATTTCAGACCTTCTAAAGAGTGTCATCTGGGATGTTTCATGTTAAATAATGTTCCTAAGTTTTTGACTAAGGAGAACCCGTGTAGACCCTGCCCTAACCACATTCTGAATGTGCAGGCAAAACAGACTTTTCTGTCTACTTTTTTATTCCACTTTCTTTAACTTCTTATCTCACTCTCATAGCCTCCTATGGCTCATTCTCAGGGTGCCTGATGGATCAGCCATTCAGCTGTCTTTTTTTGCAGTCTTCTATGTGCTCCTCAGCCAGCAAAAAGACCTCAAGCTGCCTTTTCTTATACTCTCACTGTACTTCAGGTATTATGTCCAGAGGTGGACACCAGAATGGCCATAGTGACAAGGCCTGTATTTGAGTCTCAATGACCTGTTCTGTCTACTCTATTGAAGGGACAGTTCCACTTTCCTGCCAAAACCTTGCGGGGCATTGTTATTCACTGCTTGATACCAGTCTGAAGTATTTAGGCCTCTCGGGCTGCAGTAGACGTCTTCAGTCAAGTCCAGACTCCAGCTCTGAAAGACATCAACTTGGAGATTTCTTTTCACACCGCTGTCAAGCTCCACAAAGTAAATGTGCTTTCCGACCTTGCTTTTCCCAAAGGACAGCTGCTCCAGACACTGACCACACTAACCATAAAAAATGGGTTTAGGCTGGAATTGAGAAGATTTCCAACCTGTTTTTCAGCCTACAGTGGCCTGTAACTGCAACAGATGTTCCCCAGTAGCTAACCCTTCTAGACAGCAGTCATGTCCCCCCGTGTTTGCGTTATGAAACTGAGCAAGCCAGTCTCATGTCATCTTGTCTATAATATGTGTTTTCCTTTCCTGTAACCATCCTAATTGTCCTTTTTGGAACTAGCATTAGTTTCAGTTAAACTTTTAAACACAATTGACTGGAATGGTAGGGAATATGCCTGATGAATGGTTAGTGGGCTCTTTTCTACTTCTTTCTCTTCACATGGGAAACACTGCTCTCAGTGTATCTTGTGTGTGCATGCGTGCATGTGATATTTGCCATTTGTAGCTACCCAGAAATCAGTTTGTATACCAAGATCCTTGGTTGCTTCCAACCAGTGATCTCTTTATTTATTATTATTATTACTTTTTAAAGTATTTATTATTCCCCAGAATCATGGCCTTGCCCATCTATAATATTGGCGTCTGGATTTTATTTTATTTTTCTGCTGCAGTGACTGCATCAGACTGCTATGTGCGCTTGTGGCTGCCATCTGCTTCAAATGAAAAGCTTCAGACCAAAACTATCAAGAATTCGGACAACCCTGTCTGGAATGAGACTTTCTACTTTAGGATCCAGAGAGAAGTTGAGGTATTTTAAAAAAAAATGGAAATTTTACAATTTTGAATTGCTGGGAGTCCACAATTGACTCCTCGTTGATCAAATGTGCTAAATAACTTAAGACATCGCTTATGAGATGGAATTTCCACCTGATTTGTTAGCACAAAACAGCAGATACGCAGAGTAGCATTCCCCTCAACAAGTAGACATCTGTGATTTAAATTCCTATATCTGAGCTAGTCTGAATTCCCTATGTTGTCTCCTGAGGGATATAAGTACTGCTGTAGCATGTCTCATCTCTGGGCTATTTTGAATGGTTAGAGTACAACGAGTATTTCATCTGTTGGTTTTAAGGGAAGGATAGAGGAGTTGCTGCATAGTTAATAGAACTTTGAGGATGAACAAACTTAATAAGTGCATTCTTTGGGTAGGTTATCAGAAGTGGTGCAGAGCACCAAACATCTTCTCTGTCTTGGAATAGTGAGATTGCTGATGGCTGTTGTCTTCTACTCCATGATATATTTCCCAGGGCTGGATTTTAATGATTCAGTTCCACATTACCAGACTCCTGAAAGCACAGGTTCCATTATTCATACCACTGTGCTAGTCAATCAGCTACAAAAGTCTGTAATCATTTTATTTAAATTTTTTCCTGAAAACAGCAGGTCAATAAGAGTTCGTATTTATTTTCTTCTACTACCAGAACATTTTAGAATTGGCGGTGTGTGACGAAGATCCACTCACCAAAGATGACATGCAGTTCACAGTTCTTTTTAATATTGCTAGAGTCAGACCTGGAGAAAGAGTCCGTGAGAAGTTTGCTTTGAAATCAGAGGTAAGGTCTGAAAATACATGGAATTATTTACTTTCCATGTTGGCTTTTGTGTTAGATAGAATGTGGGTCTGCATCATCAATATCTCAAGTCAGTTATCATTGTGGTAGATTCTTGTGACTTTATTAATCTGTTTTCACAGATTCAGAAAATGAAGCGTGTTCTATACTGTGCCACCATCTCTGTGCAGGCGAAATAAATGTTAATAGCTAGCATCTGTAAATACAGTCACTTTCATCATTTATAATCCCCCAAACAGCTTTCTTTTTGGCCTTGTTTCACGTTTCCTATGCTTAGAGAACATTTCCCTTTGGTGACTTCTTATTAAAAACTTGAAGATAATCAACTAATCACTTGAATTAATGATTCTTTCAGGCTTTTCCTGTTAATGTTCATATTGGATTTCTTCTGTTTATTGAGGTTTTCATAGCCAATAGGTAAGGGATGCCTGTCCTACTAGTATTTTTTAATAAGGAAGAGAGTTGTCCAGTGAACAAAACTGGGATAGTTCTGTGACAGTTCCTGGGCTTCTGTGAGTTATGGCTGAGGTACTGCTGTACACTTCCAATAGTAAAGAGACAGTCCATAACAGAGCTTCAGCTACTTCCTGAATGCTGAGAGCTCTTAACAGGGATTCCCGCCATGACTCTGCAGGCTGGTGGAATGCACTTCTCAGCCACTCACTGAATCACTGGGAAATGTTAATGATTCAATAACCTCCTTGGTTGGGAGTGTTCTTCTCCCCTTCATCTCTGCTGGATTCAACATGAATGTAATTTAAATGGAAATGACAGCAGAATTTGTCACGTTTGTTATTGAGTGTCAACGCTTTTATGCTGGGCAGACCATCTTCGCAGAAATTCATTTTATTTCTGTTTTATCCAAGCTTTTCCACTCTAGGTCTTTGTAAATTGTATAGTTCTACATATCCCACAGTGGTAGAGTATTAGTCTTACATGCATTTCCTGCAATCTCAGCTTTGGAAAGAAGTGACATACAGATTATTTGGTAATGTTAACAGAAGAGACATCAGACATGATACTGAAATGCTTTTCAAGTTTCTTGTGAACGGCTCATCTCTGGAGGCGTTCTGAAGGCCAGGTTTGATGGGGGTCCTGAGCATGGCATTGGGACTGGATGGCTTTGAAGACCCTTCCCACCAAAATTCTTCTATGATTTTGGGTGTCTCTACCAGTAAACTCTTGCAGTCTCCAATAATCTGTATTTATTTTACTCTTTCATTTTTAGAAAGAGAGGTGCATTAAGAAATGGGAAAGTTTGGAAGTGGAATTCTGGATGGAAAAAATGTGAGTAAAATTACAAAGCTAAAAGGCATATATCTGCCAGGCAGTGTAATAAGAAAGCAGAAATTCTTGCAGCTCTCTTCCCAGCAGTGAGTTACTGTTCTGATTTTTTTGTTTGTTTGTTTTGCCTTAACTTCCCCAGCAAATTCTGTCTTTTAGTGTATTGTATACAAATCTTATCTTATATCCTGATTATTGTAATGCAGTAACATTGGCAGGATTCAGTAACTTGCACATGAGATGCATACAAGACATAACACTGTAACAGCTATTATCACTAATTTAATAATGCCATGAACACCATGATGTTTCTAAAAGACCAGAAAACAAAATGTACGTGGAGTGGTGTAGACAGCGTTAGATAGATCGTTAGGTGATAGCTTAGTTAAACTACAAAAACATGCAATCTGCAAATAATACAATTACAATCCCTCCCTCTTCAAAGTGATAATCAACATTGTAGGAGAACAAATTCAGTAAGATAAACTTCTCTCTCTTTTAAATGCTTTTGGAAGTAATATAGTCCATTTAAAACTGACTAAATGCATGATTAGAACAGGCAGCTGTGAGTTGGAAAACACTCAGAAAATCTATTCTTTTATGAGGGACACCTTAAGAGCTAGTGTAAGTATCTCCTGCACGTGTGGAGTCAGTCTCAACCAGATTGAAGTTCAGAGTAAGAAGCAGTTCTTAGGAGTTGGACTGAGCAAATGCAGACTAGAAATAAATGGAAGATTTTTCACAGCTCAAGTTACTAGAGGTGTAGGGGATTCTCCATTTTTGGAAGTGAAACCAAGTTGTTTGAAGATAAATGCATTCTGCAGAAGTTAGAGAGCTGGATGTGCTGCTTTGTAAAATATCCTCGACTTTGTAGATGGTCAAAGATCACGTTCTGCATAACTTCAGTGGTCCTTTCAGATCTATGAAAGCAGTTAGGAATGTGTGCAACTTGGTGCCATTGGAATATTAGCTGTAATGAGAGGTTCTGTTAGTAGACTCTATAGTTATTTAATTCCATGAGTAACTCCAACCATTCAGTGACAGATCTGGGTCTTGCAAGGTGAGATGTTAGGGACAAAGTTTTTGTTACTTACCTTACACACGTATAGCCCAATGGGAGCCAATTTTAATTTGCCTTTCTCTGGGACCAGTTGTGAATTATTGTCTAGATCAGTCAAAGATGTCTTTCCTAAAAAGTATTTGGAGAGTACATTATTAGTCATCTTTGCTTTTCCCCAAGCCATGTGGCCGTTTGGTAAGGGCAGTACATGATTCCAAATTAGACGAGTTCACCTTTTTTTCTTGTAGTTTTAAGAACTGATGTTTTTATGGGCTCTTCTGTTAGGTACTGCGTTTTGGCTCATGTGTTTAGCAGATGGTCACATAGTGCACCTTTCAGAAAGTAAAGGATGGCACGAGTGTAACTATATTCAGTTTTACACAGGAAGTAATGCAACTGCTATTAAAAATACTGGATCCTCACAAATTGTTTCTTTTTTACTTCTTTTTAGTCCTGGCCCTCCAGAGTATGTCATTACCAACGATGTCCTAGTGGTAAGATTCATGTTTGAATTTAGCTTGGCGTTACTTTTCCTCTATCTCCTCTTAATCTTTTCCCTTTCTCTCCTTTTCCCTCAGCCATCTGATATTTTACAGGGAAAACATAATTGAATAGAGCATGGTCTACATTATATATTACAAATATGGGACAGTTTCCATTTGTTACGTTTCCCTCCTCATGGAATAGAAACTGTTTCTTGAAGTCCTCAAGTATCAGTATTTTGACCAGTCACAGTTTGCTAATGTTACAGAATCCATTTTTGTTGGCAAAGTGAAATATTGTGTTTCAGATAATGCAACATGGCATTTGGCAGGAAAACCAAAGGTTTTGACAGCTATGAGTCTACAGAAGACTCCAATAACTCAGAGATTATCTAATCTAACAGCTTTTTGGGACACACGCTTTTTAATAAAGAGCTATTTAAGTTGTTGAAACAGAGTCCTCTTTTGATATAAGTCAGCATGTGGTCCATTACCTATCTCCTCAGGCTGGCCAAACAGCTAAAGAGTACAAAGTACCTCATCCCAGCAACTCCAAACCTACATGTGATTTCCAGATGCTAGCCTTTAATACACCTGTGGTAAAATAGCACCTATTCTGTTCTTTGCCCCTCATTTTCTGTGTGAGGTATGAGAGCTGTAATGATTGGCATGTGTTGTTGGAAAACTGTCCTGGCATGAGTTATTAAAGGTGAACTGGAATGACTCAGGTGGAGAGTAGGATGGAATAAATCCATGATCTCCCTACATCTGGACTAGCAAGAAGATGCCTTGTAGACTAATCATGACCACAATACACAGAAATTCATCATCAAGTGGTTTCCTTCCACCTATTCTAAGTAATTACCAGATATGTATGTAGCTATGTTTGGACAGCAGAGTGTAGTTCAAAGATTCTTGATTTGAGGATAACTTGAGCAGGTATAATCACCTCTGGCAATGCACCATTGTATGGACAAGCTAGTTGTAAAGCATTACAATTGGTCTACTGTCCTGGGATAATGAATTTAATCTTCTGCTGCTAGATTGCTTCTAGCACTGAGCCCAGTTTAGCTTGATTCTGTATTATACCTAATGACTGCTTACATGATGGTTCATTTTTTTGCTGCAGTCATAGCATTTACTATTTTCACACATTTCCACTTTTGTCTTTTACAGTCCCGTGAAGTTTGGTGTTTGGAAGTACAAGTGGACCATAGTGAAAGCAGGAAATATTTGCGAGGTATGCAGATTTCTCTGAAGTTAAGATGCAACCAGATCATAAGCATTCAGGTCCAGGTAGAGGCACTTCAGGATACAGAGACAACTAATAACCTCCTAAAGGCAATAAAATTTAGTACAGTGAAAGTTCCTGAACTTGCTCTAATTTAACTCTGCATCTCTGATGTCTCTCCCTTGAAACTATCAAGTTTGGACACAGCAAATTTTGCTGGTGGAAATATGAGAGAGTGCTGACACTGGGAGCACTTCAAGCTATGGGGTAAATGCAGGAATACCAATTCTCATACCAGGGAGACTTGCCAGTGTGTGAATTTACAGAGGATTTACCACAAGAAATAAATACCAACTTTGGTAGCTGTTTTGCCTGGACAGCTCTAACATTCTCTAAACAAATCTGCTTTCACTAGAGGGTAAGAATCTTGTGCTTACGGTGCCTGCATCTCATGAAGGAACACAGAAAGCTACAGAAGACACAAATACCTTCTACTTCCATTGTGTGAAGGCTTGGGAGCCAGTTCTAAAAGCCAGGCTACAGGTAACATGTACTGGACCATACTGATTTTCATACTACCTGCTTATTTTCACTGTCATCAAAACAATGGGGAACTGGACTGTTTTCATTTTGTACGTAAAATACACCCTTTTTTGTTTTTTGCAGAAAATGTCTGATAAGGAAGATGACACAAACAATTTAAGTGACACCTTAACAGTACCACTGAAATTTCTCCCTGTTGGGCATAAAGTGAAAGTAACCCTCCCTGTAAGACATGTAAGTGCCTCACCATTTATGAGACCTTTTGGAGAGATGGGTAAAGTAACCCTCAGTATTTAACACAATGTCATTTGAAAAAGAATTCCTTTAGGCTGGGTGAATACAAGATTTCTGTGAGAAAGGGTTGGTTTTCTCAGAAGTATTAATTTTCTGTCAGTAAAATCAATAATTGGGGTTTCACCCTGACTAGTTTTAGTTGCATATGTCTAAATTTAAAGACCAACCTCTAGTACTGTTACACAGTAAAAAGAGAACGTTCAGCAGCAAGAGTTTGAGATGCCCCAGTATGTCTCTACTGTCTGTATGAAATCTGGGTGGCTAGCTCAGTCTATATACCTAAGCTTTAGGTGGAAAAAGTAAGATAACTTGACTCTTACTTCCAAAGAACAATTCTGTCACATTCCTCTATGTGTACAATGTTGATCATAAGTGGTGGACAAGTACAACTCTAAATTGCTTTAAAAGCAGAAGTAACACAGCTGTATGGACTGGTGAATCTCTAAACAATAGCTAGACATCTTTTCTCACACATTGCAGCAAATGAGAGGCAAAAGCAGGAGGAAAATTTCTTGGCAGTGTTGCTCCTATAGAAGGGAGAATGAACATTTGTTCCACAGCAGGTGATTCTTGTACCTCCTTAGCTTTTTGAAAGCATATGGTGACTTGCATTTCCTCTTAGTAACACTATCTGTAGCTGGATACTGTTCTCCATACTCAGGAATGAGAGGGTAGCTGTATGTGATACTGCTGCTGGATTAAGCTGGTTCATGGAGTGAGGTGGGAGTCCTGTTCACAGCCTGTTCAAGTAGCTCCTTCAGTGCCTCTGCCTCTTTAGAAAATGTTCGGTGTTTTTTTGCTTACCATTCCTTTCCTGACAAATTTTTCCCAAAAAACTATGTGCAAAATGGTGGGTAGTGCTGGGGCATTCAAGGAATCACTGAAAATCTAGATTTCTAAACTTTCTCTTCACGCAGTCATTTTCATTCCTGCTCACATTTCTTTTTTTACAGAATGTGCCACTGCAGTTGTACCTCCAATTGAATGACTGGTAAGGAGACTATTTTATTCTTTGAAAGTTTTATTGCTCTTTGAACAGTGTATTCTGGAGCAGAGAATCCTTCATTTAGATACAAGGAATGCAAAAGACTTCGGGCAAAATATGTCAAGAGTTAAGTCATCATAAAACAGTCACCACAACAGAGCAAAGTTAGATGCCTCTGGGGCAAGAGTCATGCTAAGATGCCTCCTCCCCCTACCTTGAAAAAAAAAAAAAAGAGAGAGAATTTTAAAGGAACTTAGTCAGATGTCTTTTGCTTCAAAGAACCAAAGACTGAGATTGGAGACTTCTTCCAAAGGGATAAGCAGGAAAAGGCAGAGGGAGAAGGAAATTTGACTTGAGCAAAACATCCAGATTCTGTACATTACTCAAACTGCATAAGTATTCCTGAGAGAATATGTTTGTGGAACCAGTGATATGAATAAAAATAAGCATCATTTAGGGAAGATGAAACATTAAACATTAAAATAATGAGACAGACAACAAATGTAAACAAAATTGTTTGAAAATGTCTTTCATCATACCATTTCGATGGAGATCCATGGTAAAATCCCTTTGAAAGAACTCGTTAGGTTCAGATGAACCTTTGCTTAGATCTGTGAAGGAAACATAGAAAGAATTAAGCCAACACTGCTACTGAAGGATATGTAGAAGTCTTTCTCTTTCTTATTTGCTGTTCTAAGCTGGTAGTAAAACTTAGACTTGAGACCATGTAGAAGCAAAACAGTTGATTTCTTTGCCACTGGAATCTGCGTTTCTGCCTGTAAATCTGAACAGCGTATCATGATCCTTTATGGTGTTTAATAGACTACAGTTGCTGAAAATAGACTCATATGCATTTTCAATCCTAATCCAGTGCCTCTGGATTTATTTGTGTTGCAGCACAGAAAAACTTGATGTGCGCTTAGGATACGATCTGTGCCAAGAAGAGCAGGAATTCTTGCAAAAAAGGAAGAGAGTGGTTGCCAGTGCCCTGAAAAGGGTTTTTCATCTGGAAAGAGATCTACATGAACATGAGGTCTGTGAGCTGGAATCCAAGCATAGGGTGTGGGCCTATTGAATTAGGATTGATGCAACTCCCCACAAACCTTCTAGTAATTTTTGCATGCTGATGACAAACCCATTGATTTGAATGGCAACATGACTGAAGTTCTCAGAGTGGCATATCCCATACTCATCTAAAATTTCAACTTAGCTATTCAGGCTTTCATATTCTTCAATAGGTCAAATTCCCGAAGTTATAATATATCTTTCTTCAAGGCCAGAGTTTCCAACAATGTGGTGCAGTGTGTTGACACAAAATGAGACATTGGTACATTTTGTGAGATGACAGACAACCAGGCAAACCCAAAATAAATAGGAAAACAGGAGTATTTGAAATTGACTTTAAGTGGAAATTTATGAAATCATTGTAATGTTCCTTCTTTAGGATTACATATTTTTTTCATTTTCCAAACACTTTTCACAAAAAGTGGAAATATTTCAGGATGGAGAAAGAGCCCTTTCTAACAAATTCCAGCTGAAGTACATTCTGTTGCCAAGATCCAGGGTGAAATTTAAAGTGAACATTTATATTCTTGATGTAGTTTTATTTGTTGAATGGATGCTGTCCAAAGAATCATTCTTTTAATTAATATATTTTTTTTTCTAAATCCTATTCATGACTTCCTTGAATCCATTCTTAATTACATTTGCTGCAGTTTTATTATTTATAGTTGTATCGTTATCTGTTGTAAATAACTGCAATAAAGAGCAAAGGGAGCAAGGAGATTTAGAATCACTGCATCTCATCCAACCTTGGAGATTGTGGAAACTCTCTGAGTATCTGGAGATTGATTAAAATAAGGTACTGGTAAAGGCTGTCTAAGCACTGATTTAATTTCAGTGTCCTCCAATGAAGTCTGAGGAGGAAATTATAAGAGCTGTAATTAGACTTTTCCAAGTAGGCAAGTGAGTAAGTTTTTGAAGATGATATTTATGTTTTGAGCAGGTCCCAGTAATAGCTGTTATGGCAACAGGAGGAGGCCTCAGAGCAATGTCAGCTATGTTTGGCCATCTCTTAGCTCTTCAGAAGCTAAATCTGTTGGACTGTGTTACCTATCTCACTGGGGCTTCTGGCTCAACATGGTGAGTAAGAGAAGATGTGACTTACTCTTGGAATGTCTGTGACGCCGCATTTCTTTCAAAGTCTCACATTGTTAATAAGTGAACATAATTCCCTGGTAAAGCTATTTACCATCGGCTCTTTAACATAACTTCTCTGCTTTGATGAGAGCACAAGGGTAAATACAGTATTTCTTACTAAGAAATAGATGATTTTCTCACATTTTTGTTCTGTAGGACCCTAGCAGACCTGTATGAACACGCAGATTGGTCACAAAAGAGTCTGGAGGGGCCACTCAGAGCAGTAAAAGCACAGGTGACAAAATGCAAGCTAAACCTTATGTCTATGGAGCATCTGAAGTATTATCACAAGGAACTTGCTGAAAGGGCAAAAGCAGGACACGTCTCATCTTTTACAACGCTGTGGTCACTTGTTCAGGAAATGTTCTTACATGGACGGGTATGTACCACACCACCAGGTATGTGGTCCTGCCACGCATTTAGGAAATATCCACTCATTTGCTTTAGCATCTCCCACTTTGATTGCATGTTACAACGTGTGGAACAAATCCAGAGGGACTGGTGCATCCCTGTATGACTTGTAAATAATGGAAAGGATTCTCTAGCCAGGACTTTCTGGAGTAGCTGATGGTTTGTCAATGCCTCTGAACCAAGGTGTCCAACAGATAATAATTTAAGTGGGCAAATATTCAGAAAGAACTGAACAATTTACCCCTGAAAAACCAAATCTTTTAATGTCTGTTTCTTTTGGGGCACTTCAGAATTAGAATAAACTGCCCTCATGTGATCATTAGTCTGAGACTTTGTAAAGATCTGTGGGATAGAGACAGTCAGCGTACTTAGATATTAATGTACAGGTTAGTAGATATCCAAAAGACAACCACGAAGGAAAGTTCAGAACGAGAAAGAAGCAGTTTTTTAAAGGAGATGTGACTCACAGATTCCTCTGAGTAATAAAATATCTGTTGTCTGTCAGTGCTCATGTAGATTGTGTCAGTGGTTTTAGCTCATGTTCACTGTGATTTTTTTTTATCCCTTTGATTAGCCAAGGAAGTACAAACTCACAGACCAGCGCAGGGCATTGGAGTATGGGCAAAACCCATTGCCCTTCTACGCAGTCCTCAATGTCAAAGAGGAAAAGTTCAGTACTTTCAAATTTAGAGGTAAGTATTCCAAGTGTTTATTCTGAGTCTTAGTAGGAAGTAAAGAGAATTTATAGGGTGGCAATGTGTATATCTCAGGGGAATACGGAAGGATTGCCTCTGTTGCTTGCCCTGACTCAAGATTCATCTTTTAATGAAGTATTTGTCTTTCTTGCAAACTGCTGGGTGTTGATTAGAAAAGGCAGATCTGCTGAAAAAAACATTCTCTGGCACAAAAAAGGCATTTCTGAAGTTGTGGGATGAAGTTCTAGTTTTGCCAAAGACACTGTGAGTGAGTGAGTGAGTGAGTGAGTGAGTGAGTGAGTGAGTGAGTGAAAGCAAATCATATGATTTTTTTTTTTTGCTTCAGTTCCACATCTATGAAATGGCTGTGATTGTTCCTTTGTTTGTAGAGATTCTATGTAGTAAAACTGTCAATTATCTAAAAGACAATCTGTGGAGTGGAGTATGATTGCTATATGGGTGTGATATGACACCCTGTAGACTATATTCAGCAAGAAATATTGAAGTAATCAGATACTAAAAAAACCCAAACATTTAATACTTAGGTTTGTGGCTGCTGTTCCACAGTAATACCTACGCAGGGCAGCTTGAATCAGGAAACTGCATGGCCATGTCCACACTGTGATGCTTTCTAATTCTGAGCTGATGTGTCTTCGAGCTTCTCTGTTGTATCATGTAGACTGACATGTTTGGTTTAGTAGATTTTTCATACTGGTCATTCCTTGAGGGTTGTATCACAGTTGTTTATTGTTTGATGATCTTGAGTTAGAGAGATAGGTGGGTTCCCAGAATCTTTATATAGCAATATGAGTCTACATTTTTAATGCTAATGTTAGACTCTTTCTGAGTTGGAAAAAGCTAGTGAGTGAATACTCTCAGTTCTTATGGAACTAGACAGTGTAGTTTGCAGTACAAACTCGTGATAGCACTGAGCTGCCGAGACCAGCAAAGTTCATGAAACCTTAGATAGCTGTATCCAAGGGGTAGGCTTTGTTTCCTTATTCTGTAGGACATTAAACATAGCATATGCCAAATCTTTTGTAGAGTGGGCTGAGTTTTCTCCCTATGAAGTGGCCATACCAAAGTACGGAGCCTCCATTCGTTCAGAATATTTTGACAGTGAGTTCTTCATGGGAAGGCGAGTGAAAAAGCTGCCAGAATCTCGGATCTGCTATCTAGAAGGTGATCTAAAGTGATACCTCTTGTTTTATTACTTTGCACTGCGTGGTGAATGGTCTGAGAGTAGTTAGCCCTTGAGGAAAAACACTGAATTGTTTTCATTATTAAGCTTCAACTCTTCTACGTAAACTATGATATAACATGGTCAATTCATACATATTCATACCAGGCCAACAGTCCATAGCATTGATACTTATAATTAAAAAAACCCAATTAGTTGAAATAGTCAACAGTTAACGTGTCGGTTCAGTATTTTTCCCATGTGATTTGACTTGCAGGTCTTTGGACAAACATCTTTACCAGGAATTTGCTGGATGGCTTGTACTGGTCCTCAAATTCAAATGAATTCTGGGAGCGATGGGCCAAAGATATGGTAGATATAGGTAAGGGTTTCAAAATCAGTATTCATTTTTGACCAGATTGTGCCTTCTGTTAAGGAGGTGAGTAAGTAAAATACATCATTGCAGCTGTTTGTGAATAATCTCTCACATGTTTTCCCTAAACTGGTATGTGTTGTATTGCATCATTCTAGACCTTCCGGTATGATTTTCACCTGTATCAGAATGATCACCTTGTGATGTTTTCCTCTTACAATTATTTTATTTTTAATTTCCAGAGGCACATTTCATGCTAGTTGCAAATGTTTTTCATTTAGAATTTATTCATGATCTGTTAAATGACTCCTGTGACTACAAATGAGAAGGGTGGCTCTTGCTTTTAGACAGAAGTACAAAGAAAGTATGTAAAAGGCAAAAGGCATGCTTGTTTTAAACAAAACCAAATATCTCTGTGTTCAAATGATCGTGCACATACATTTTTCAACAGATTGCAGGAAATATGGAGGGAAGAACAGCTAGCCAGCAGAAGTGTCTAGCAGAACAGATTACACCTATTTTTTTCTCATGATTCCTTTTCTATTTCAGAGAAACATTCTCCTGAGGAGGATACCACTATCATTGAGCCTCCATCTTGTTTGTCGGGGAAGTTGTATGAAATGTTTCAGGACATTATAACGAAGCGGCCACTACTGGGAAAGTCTCATAACTTCCTGAGAGGCTTAGAATTTCATAAGGATTATGTCCACCAGCGAAAGTTTATTGAATGGAAAGGTAACTGCAACAAAGATTTAGCTGCAGTGTGCAGGTAACATCTCAGATTGTTTTTTTTAGACTTTGGAAATCTCACTTTTAGAGATATTTGCTCGGGGTTTGGAAATCTGCTGAGATGGAACTATTTCACTGTGTGTGTTTCCTCAGAGTGACAAGTTAAAATGAATTAGTCCATGAGATGCTCTTTCACTTTTTGACGAGATTTGACGAGTCACAGCATGCTTTTCTACAGCAAGTGTGTCATTCTGCATAGGTATAGTAGTCAGAAGATTCGGAGAAATGTGAATTCTTTTTGAGGTCAATAAGCAGAGGTAACACTGGAAACATAAGGCAGCAGGTTATTGTGTTGGTCAGATGAAGGAGAAGATTGGCTGCAAAAGCATGGTTGCTATGTGTATAGTATTAGATGATTTAGTCACCTGTCCTTAACCCTTCAGAAGCAGAAATAATAAAAACCAACTGTAGAAAGTTAGAGCCACATAGATTTAGATTTATATTAAAAAAAAAAAAAAAAGTGTGTAGATTTGATGTATAAATTAAACATTAATTTTCTATGGCCTGTGCTCTGCAGGTGAACAAACAAGTGAAGTCATGGTTGTTTTACCTCAAAAACCATGAAAGTCTATGAAATGATATGCAGATAATGGAACTGAGCCTTTGAGCACCATAAATCTTCCTGTAATCCAGTCTTCATTTATGCCTTGAGCAGGTAGCAGTGTGGGAGGGTCTTACATTATTAATCTGATTTTAGCAACGAAATATGTGCTTCTCTGAGTCCTTCCCTTTTGCAGTTTGTGTTTTGTCTCCTCTGTTCCATGTAAGTTGCTACACCTTTTATGCCTGGCTGCCATTGCTACCTGAAATTTGCTGACAAGTGGCAAGAGGTGTGGAGCTTTTAGGGCCTGCAGAGTACTAAATGCTTTTCAGAAATGATAGTCTAATAGTAGGTGAAGTCTCAGGAATACAGCTCTGTCTTAAATACTTCCCCAGAGCTCAGATTAACCGAAACATTAAAAAGATTCATTAAATGGCAAGTGCAAAGCTCAGTTTTGGTGGTGATAAATTTGAGAACTCATAGCAGGCAATCATAGTAATACATTTATGGTAGTTTGTGCTGCTGAGGGAATTTCTGAGGAAGCACTTCTTCAGAGTCCCTTTTTGAAGGAAGTAGAGTTTTAAAATGGAAGTAGAGACTCTCCCGAGGAAAAGTCTGATCTTTAATTCATTTATGAAGCCATGAATAAATGCTGCACAGTTTTGTGTCCATGATAAGATATTGGGTGTAGTGAAATTTCAACTTAAAATATTCACCAGGCCAAATAGAATTAAAAAGTACATTCTGTTTCTTCTTTGAGGAGGCAAGCAAAGAACTCTCAGTGCACCAGAATCCCATCATCCATAAATGCTAAAAGAAGCAAATAATTTTGTAAAGATCTGACACTAAGGGAATGAAAAAAATATGAGTTATTACTTCAAGATGCTGTCAAATGTTCCAGGCTATGGAATGAGCTGGAATTATTCTGCACAGTTTAAATCAACACTACAGAATGAGGCCAAGGAGGCAGAAAGATGTGCAGTATTTCTGCAATCAACATTTTTTTTAAATGCCTAAGCACAGATGTTTCAAGGAATGAGGGGTCTGCTGTAGGCTTTGTTACCTCCTTTTGTCAACTTGAAGGAGTCTCTTAAAACACTATTTTGATATTTATATCACAGCAAAAGGTTTCTTGTTCCATGAGACTAGAAATGGTAGTGGGCTTGCTGTCTGCAGGGTGGCTGGTGGGTTTCAGACAGAGAAAAGAGAATCTAGCTATCAGATATTGGCTATTCATTTTAATATGTCAATTTCCATAATCTACTTTTTGCTGCTTTTAGAGTGTGTGTGAAATTTAATTAATTGAGGCAATACTTGAATACTTAAAGCTATTGGGAGAAAATCCTGTATGCACAATCTGATATTTTTTTCAACATGGCTAACATAATTTATATGAGAAGACATTGAAAGCAAGCTGAAGTCAGAGTTTTCACCTCGAGAGAAAAGTCTAAACCAGAAAATGCAGAAGTCAAAAAGGAGCAATGCAAAAGAGCAGCAATGTACTGCATTTGTTAGATTTGTTGTTACATTGTGAAATTGTTTTTGTTGTTTGCATTTTTTCCCAGTTCTTAGCAGGGGAAAAAAAATCGGCTAAAGCCTGTATTCTGTGAAAAAACAATCCCCAGAGCAGCTGTGAGGCCAGTGGAGTCTGTGTCTCACCTGTCCTCTGCCTGGCTGCCTCACAGCCTGCCTTTGTGAGGCCACGTTTGTGGGGTCGCATTATGGAGGGAGGTGAGCTTGGTCTCGATGACAAAGGGCTGCCTTTACTGTGTATCACAGCTCTTTTGATCATTGCACTGCTAACTGTATTCATAATGTTTTTCAGACACCGTGCTGGACTCGTTCCCTAACAGTCTGACGCCACTGCAGAAATATCTTTGCCTGATAGATGTTGGCTATTTCATTAACACCAGTGGTGCAGCACTTTTCAAGCCAGAGAGGAACGTAGATGTCATTATCTCACTTGATTATGGTTTGGGAAATGCGTTCAAGGTAAGAAAATCATATGATCTGCTCCTTGCAGCCCTGGTCAAATTCTTATTCTAAAGCCGTAAGAGTTCATAGCCAAATTTATATCTGATACTCAAATTATACAGTGACCAGCTACTCTAAAAGTGACTAATTGGTAAAGGTATAGAAGTGATCTTTACAGTACAAAGGTTAGCTCCTGAGGTGAGTAATGGAGTTTCATGGAGTTTTGATGGCAAAGACTGAATGAAGCTCAATTGCTGTACATGTACATACGTAGGTAACATGCTTACATTTTTTCAACTACATATTTCAGAGCTTCTGCAGGTCCACTTGGGTGATCAGGAAAATTATTTCCCTTTATGTGTCTGTAGTGTGAGGGGGCATGGGAACTGATCAGCGGGACAGAGTATGTGGATACTTGATTTATTAAAACTTTCAAGTAAAGAGTTGTCCAAATCTTGATCATATTCTTAAGAGCAAACCAGTCACAGTATCTTGGAGGAGGATGGAAGCTTCCTTCAAGACCACAGCAATATAGGCTGATAGGCCTAGAGATCTTAGGCTCCTTTCTCTGTATTGGATCATGACATTCACTTTCTAGGATACTCTGGGTATTGTAGTAGCGAGTGGCTGCTGAAGACAAGATTGTGATCTCCCACATCCTGTCCTCATGACAAATTCTAAGAGTGGCTTTTGTCATTCCTTCCAATAATTTAAAAAAACTCAACGGGGTGATAAGTGTCTTCTGACTTGTGGCATGTGATGGCAGAAAGTAGGGTTGTTCTATGGCTACTCTGGTCTATACCTAGACTGCAGTGTAATTCTAGGAACTGAATTAATTTGCCACAGTATTTCTGTGATACATGAATAAACCTTGTCTTAGTACTTCCATTAAGGCAATGACGTTCTGTATCTACAGCAATTAGAGATGACATACAAATATTGCAAGATACAAAAAATCCCATTCCCCAAAGTGGAGATAAGTGAAGAAGAAGCAAAGAACCCAAAGGAATGTTACGTGTTTGAAGATGCAGAGGACCCGAAAGCACCCATAGTAATTCATTTCCCTCTTGTGAATGACACATTTAAGGAATTCAAGGCACCTGGTAAGTTTAGTCTTTTTACTTGAATTTGGGTTATTTGTCTTTCTACAGTATTGATCTCCTTTGTTCTTCCTAACAATTTTATGAGAGGGCACAGCCTTTGTGTGAGTGAGAGTATCCCATCTTCTACCCATCAGGGTCATTCATGCATATTTGCCTCTATCTGTGGGATATGAATGAGGATGCATTTGGGGAAAATTATGAACAGCGGCAACAGAGGTTAAGCAAAGCTCATTTTCTGATATGAGATTCACCACTTAACGCTTAGAGAGTGTATGTGTGAACAGATACTCCAACAAAATCATACTTAGAAACTGCAGACAAAGAGGAGGTGCCCAGAAGAGGGAACTGGGCTTGTTAGGTGGAGACTGGACATGGTTCAAATGGCACTGTGCCATCAGGTGAGGCTGCTGAACAGAGGCTAGCTGATAAAACAAGTGTCTTAGGGGCATTTTATGTGAAACATGGATGAGATTATGCAGGGCAACACAGCTGCTTCAGCTTCTCAATGCTCCAGGCCTAAATGTGTGAGATATGATGCTCACCTGCATGTCTCTGAGCAGGCACTGATTCATCAGTCAAGCTGAGAGCAGCTGATATGGGTGGTTGGGGGAGGAGGGACCTTAGCAACCTGTTTGTGTGAATTTCAAGTTTAACAGTGGAGCTTTTCACTTCCAGATGGCTGAGAGACACCTTGTGGAAATTATTGTGGGTATTTATTTTTTCTGCTTTTAACTATTTAAATTCTAGAAAAGAGAAAGAATTGGCCTGTGAATTTCCCATTTACAATGCCCTTACAGACTGCACTTTTTTGTGCTTGAGGTGGATGCAGCTGTATCTGGATGTGGATAGCACAGATAATAAGGCTCTCCAAATATCAGGAAGTTTGGCAAAGCAAAGCTTGGACATTTTTAACAGTCACTTCTGTTGTCAGTCTGGGCCCCACATACTGAAGTCTCATTGCCATGAAAACACTCAGTTACATAAAAAGCTGATGTGTATCAAGCAAAGCTCACTATGGTGGCTTTTTTCTTCGTCCACAGGGGAAAAGCGCAGTCTCTCAGAGATGGAAGAAGGCAAAGTAAATCTGGAAAACAACTGTTCACCCTATTACCTCATTAGGCTAATCTACTCTCCTGAAAATTTTGACAAACTTGTGAACCTGAGCAAGTACAACATCCTCAACAACAGAGACCTGCTCTTTCAGGCACTTCAGAATGCTGTAGAACGGAAAATAAGTTGCACGACTTGGAATCTCCCCAGCCACTCTGGAGCTGGATATGCCTAGGCTGGGTTTTCATTCTTTTCCTCACTGAAGGCTACAACAGTCACATTACAATGAACTCATAACAATCACAGTCACATTACAATGCATCACAGTGTTCATGATTTGCAGGAGACTGAGGAAACCTGTACATTTCTCATCTTGCCTTGTTCAAGTTCCTGGTTTTCAAAAGAATTTATGCAATCTTTCTCACCCAAGTTTTCAGACCACAAGAGCCTCACAGTGTAGTTTTACTTGACAAGAAATGAGAGTCCTGGTTAGCAGAGACCTTTCAAGAATTTCCCAATGCTGTAAAAAATGGTGGTGGTTATAGCAATAGTTCTTTACATGTGCCTGTTCCCTCAATCCTGAGCCCATTATCAGTGCTTTTGAATGATACAATTATTTACAAACCAAGTCCTGGCCATTTGCATTCAGTAATGTCCAGATTTTCAGCTAGGCTGAGCAGCAAGAATTTGCACTGAATTGGTGGGCTCAGCTCTGAAGTCAGGCCAAAGAGTCATACATACCTGTTAACAGCAGCCAATCTGCAGTGTGGACTGTTACATTTTGTTTGGCTAATTCCCCTTGCTGATGTAGAAATTATTCCTTTATTCCATTCCCCTGCAAATGTTTGGCACAGAAATGCTGCTCCAGACTGCCACGAAGGGGGCAGTTACATTTCAAGAAGAGAAGACATGAGACTATGGTTCTTGCTTTCAAGTTTTGGCTAGAGGAAAAATTCCACTTAAGGCATGAGTGATTATTTTCGTTTATATGGGCAGTGCCTGTATGAATTAAAATGTCAAGAGCTTTTGAAATAAAAAACTCAGGGTGAATAGTTACCATAGACACAAGTAACTGCATTTAATTCAAGAACGATGACCAAAACCTAAGCTAATGCTTCTTATGGATGCAAGCTGAATGCAGGATAAAATAAGTAATGTAACAGAGTGCATAGTTACTGCATTTTCACAACTAGATTTTTTTCCTCTTTACAGTCTTTATCCCTAACATCACAGGCAAGGTATTTTTAATAGGTGCTACACTAAAATGGAACAGAAATAAAAAAAAGGAAATTCTTTTTCACACCTCTTTGCTGGAGGAAAATACTCAGAAAAGAACACTGCCTGGTTTTCATTTGCTTGGGATTATGGTGAGAAATACTGCCTTGATCTAAGAGCCTGGAATATTGTTATGGCTCTTCGCAGCATTAAAAAGATGGTAGAGAAGGATACGGAGTGCACGAAACATAAATCAGAGAAGTTTCTAGGTTTCATAGCACTGAAGGAGTTGGGCCTGCTTTTGGCATATTTAATCCAAACATAGGACGTTCACAGAGGCCCAGGAAACTCTTGCACATTTCTTCTGTGTTGATATCTAGAATGAGTTGTACTTAAAATTAAAGAAAGAGAAACAGATCTGCCTATTTGGTGTATGCAGGCAGTATCTGAGCTCAGAGGAGAACACCCACAAAAAGTTTCATTGCCTGAGCCCTGCTCCTACAAAATGCTGTCTTCTGTTGCAAGTAAAGGCAGTAAATAAGCCTCCGCAGTACTCGTGTATGGGGCTTACTTGTTGAGTTGAGGAGCACTATGAGAAGAGAGAATTAATCACATATGGCTGCAAGAAAGACAGAAGGAGCTGTTTCGAGTTGATTTGAAAACTAAGAGGGGTATCTCAGAAAACAAAGTCTTACCAGCAGGATCTGTGACCTTCATGTAGGAGAATATGTCCTGGTGCAGTATGCCATAAGTGCAGGCAAATGCACACAGGAGCAGAGGCGGCTGTATGCTGTTTTACCTCATCTACCTAATTTTTACCTGCTGCTAAAAAAACCCATTTTGTTTATGGGTACAATGAGTGACCCCTAACACCAGGAGATCTTGACAGCATGTAGCCAGCAGTGACACACCTTGAATGCACTGAGAAAACGGGCTCTGTGTGCTTCACCTACCTGTAACTGGGGCATGGTTTGTGCCTGCACAGTGCTGCTAATGCACACAGAGATGCCTGCTAAAATGTGAAAGAAATTGGAAAGAAACCACAAACCCAGAGTGCCCAGATAACCCATGGGAGTCAGTGGGGAGCGGGTTCTCTGAGGGACTGTTAAACCCTGTGGTAGGATGAAGGAGGTCAAAGAGGGGTGGGGGGTGTGAAGATGTGTTGCTGATCCCTTTGCCATGGAACTGTCACCCATGATCCTGCACTGCGCACTGGGCCAGGGCTGCTGGTTACTCTCACAGCCAAACACTGTGCTATGTGCCCCAGAGCCTCCTTGGGGTCCCGTGTGGTAGCCCTGTAGCATTAGAAGACAATACCTAAGTTTTAAATGCTTTCTGTTGCATTTCAAAGCCTGTAATTATGTGAGGTCTGCACCACTGCCTATAAGAAGGTGGCGTTAGTTTCTTTTTTGTTGTTGCGTGAAGCCGAGGGAGCTTGTTGTTGGTCTGACAGTGTGGCAGAAAGCCTTGGAGGGTGTTTGAGGGGGGTGAAGTGTGGCGGGACTGGGACGTGTGGGCTCACCCACAGCTTGCTGGGGGAATGGTGGCTGGCACATGCTGTCCCCTCACTACAGCTGGGTTGTGTTTTAAGACATGCTCAGTCAAACAGCCTGAACCCACAGAACCAGAAAGTGTACTTACAGTGCGTGATGTGCAGCTGGTTAGTGTGTCCTGTGCTCAGGTCTGCTCCTCGATCCTGCTCTTCTTTCTAGTGGACACAAGTCTAAAGGAAAGGACCACTGAAATGTTGTGTGCTTGTTCCTCATCCCCGTGTCTTGCTTATGGACAGGTCCATGCCTGCCATTGTGGAGTTATGTTTGTTTAACTGTTGAAAATGAATTCACGCCTGCAACGTGCCCGTCCAAAATGCAACCCAGGTCACAGCTCTCAGATGAACATTCAGCTGGAAAGCCCCCAGAAACACAGAGCTTGCTATCTGCTGCTGAACACAGAGGAAAAAATGTTTGTTCTTACAACTCTTAGCTATAGCTGTATAGAAATTGCTTATATCTATTAACTGCTTAATAATACAACCATTAAAACATAATGTTGCAAAAGAGCACCAGAACCCTGTCAGTTTTTATGCACTTCTTAAGCACAGGACTAGACTCTTTGAGGTAGCACCAGCACTGCTGCTGCTAAGTGCTTTGTAGAGCATTTACTGCTTTCAAGATGGGGTGGAAAAATCAGAGAGATGTTCTGTCTTACAGAAGCATTGAGAGGCTGGAAAAGAGCGGAAATATGAACTCCTGTGGCAAATAAATGCTCCTGAGAAGAATGACACAGGCTGGGTAGGAACACAGCTGTACTGAGCCGCAGCCAGAACACTGCTCCATTTCACTCTGAGTGATTAAATGTGTAGAGAAGCCTGCCTTTCACTGAGCTTTAGTATTATCAATTAAACAATGAGTTTAAAATAATAGAATCATAGAATGTAAGGTTGGAAGGAACCTTTAAGATCATTTAGTTCTAGACCCCCTGCTGTAGGCAGGGACATTTCCTCCTAGACTGGGTTGCTCAAAGCCCCATGCAGCCTGGCCTTGAATGCTTCCAGGGAAGGCATCTACCACTTTGCTGGACAACCTGTACCAGTCTCTCACCATCCTCACAGTAAAGAATGTCTTCCTAATATCTAGTCTAACTCCTTCTTCCAGTTTGAAGCTATTTCCCCTTGTCCTGCTGCTATATGCCCCTATAAAATGTATAAAAACAACCTCTGTAAGTTTTATAAAAGTTTTTTTAACGTGTAGAAACAGCTAAAGATCAACTCTAAGTGAAAATGCACCCCTTTTTGTTACTGTTTTTTGTTACTGAAAACAGTTCCAGTAGAGGCACAGCAACAGAGAGGGCCAAACTGGCCAAGAAGCATGGTGATTTGCTCACTTTACTGGCTGCTATTGGAATAAGTCACAGCACGAATTTAAACTCGAGGAGCTGCACACACACCAAAAGCGTTTACATAAATCTGGGGCCGTGCACTCTTCATTCTCCCACTGAAAAGTTAGTTGAGACAAAGGAGAGCAAAAACCATGCTTCAGAATAGCTAAAACAGAACCCTTACATGAGGAGCTAAGGACCTGAAGCTTTAGCTTTCACTTCACAAGGAAAAGCCTTAGCCATTGTACTATCCTGGGTGAAAAATAACTAATTTCTCCCCTGCTTGTGCTAGGTTTTCTTGAAGGGCTCAGAAACAGAGATAAGAAGGTGGAAAATAAGGCCCCAACAAAGTGTTACTCCTCGTGGTTGTGCCATACCTTAGCAAGTGGGGACCCAGCTCCGACAGCCCCACCTGGCACTGCAGGGTTCTGTGGGGTGCGTCCAGTGGTGCCTGGCTCAGCCCAGCACAGCAAGGCTGGCGTTGGTACCTCAGGTGACACAGCTCATCTGCAGACTGTTCTGAGTGTGCTCAGATGCTCTTCCCCTCTGGATCTGCTGATTGACTGGTTAAAAAGCTGTTTCAGAACAAGAAAAATAAAACTTAACTCTCCACAAGCCCATTGCAGGGGTGAACCTGCGGACAAGAGAGCAGGTTTTGTCTCCAGACAAAAACTCATGCCCTGCTTCTATTGCAGGCCTGCCACTTCCCTACATTATTTATTATACCTCCTAGTCATAAGTGCATGAAGATGAAACTTGCAGCTGTATCACCTTATTGCATATCCAGGCAGAGGCACAGAGGAAGAAAAGTAAAAGCCACCAGCAGTCTCATGCCAGAGGCCTTTCTTCCAAGCTTTGACTTCTCCTGGAAAAGCACTGGCAGTCACATCTTTGCTCCAGGCAAGAATACATTTTTAAAAGCATACTGACTGTGTTCTCACCATTCAGTGAAAAAGGGTCTGGGACTCTAAGCAGTCCTGGTGTATCAGCACATTGGTTTATTGGTGGCAAAAGGGGTGGTGGAAGGAAAAACTAACATTCTTTTCAGGTCCAAAATCTCCCATTCCCGGAACAACCAAACCTGTGTAACATAGTATGTAAGCAGTTGATCATGTTCATTGAGACAGCAGCTCTTGGCTTTCCTAAGGCATCATCTTACTGACCCATTTTCTTAATCTTAATGCCCATATAGTCTATTCAAAGCTGCAAGGTGCTTTGGGCAATGGGTTTAGCTTTCTGCTTCAAGCTTTCATTACTAATAAATTGGTATATGTAATAAAAGTAGCATAAAACTGTAACTCCTTGCAATGATAAACTACTCATCAGTGCATGCTGTGGAATGACAAATCCATGGAGAACTTTGAAAGAGCCAGGGGAATACTGAAAGCAGCAGGTTTAGCAATGTCAATGACATTGTCAACAAAAAATATACACATAACCTACATTAATGGGGTATAAACCAGTTCCTGAAAGTGAAACATTCGCAGGAAGAAAGAGAGAAATATCAAAGGATGGAGCAAAATCAGGTTAAAATTGGAAAGCCAAACCAATCTTTGTGCCTCAGATAACTACGTGAGATTTTTTTTTCAGTTTGTTCCTATCTGGTTCCTTGTAGTTGTAGTCAAAGTCATTCCCTTCCTTCCAGTGCTTCTGTAGGGAGGACCTCCTACTGCTGACACACATCACGGTATGTATCTTTTCTAACCCTCCTTGGGGCTTCTGGAGGGAAAGATTCTCTGAAATAAAGAATGTTGAAATGTTTCACATGCATCTCAGTTCAAGAGCCACAGCTATTGTTGCCAGCTACTGGCTGCTTATTGAGCAACAGCAGCCTATGCCTTGGGGAGAGTGATGGCTTGTGCCTCCTAAGCTGCCTCCTCACTGCACTTTGAAGTGCCAGGACTTAAGTGAGCAGGTAGGGGCACGGGACTTGAAATGTAGTTTTTATAGGGATGAGGAAATGAGCTGAGCAGAGGTGGATGGAGTCCTCCTTTGATATCACATGCACCTGAGGCTTCTGCTTTGGGAAGAATTGGTAAAAGCACAAGGACTGGGTGATCCAGCTGATGAAACTAGCAGGCTACTGTATCTATCCTATGAGGAAAAACACTACACCATACTTTGCTTTAAAATATTGCCCTGTAATTACTAATGAGCCCTAGCTTACCTGTAGGTGTGGATGCCACTTATTCTTCAATTAACATACAATAATGGCAGGCTTCCATATCACAATCTACTTTTTTTCAAGGCCTCCCACGCCTCTGGCAAATGACAAAATATATTATTGCCTCTCTATTTGATCATTATAGTGGTAAATGCAACACTGAAACAATTGCAGAAATGAATGTTGAAAATATTAACTATTTATAGCATAGCAGAATAATTTTGCAAATGTGCCTTTTTCTTAGTAAAACATCATGCTTGCTAACCAACAACATTACAACCCACCTGGATCTGATGAACATTTCCATTTTCAGCTGTTCAAAACAATTTATACTAGAACAGCATGAAGTGCACTGGTATGCTTGCAGGTGCAGAAAGAAAGGTTTATGTGTAATAATTTAATCCCACGGTATTTTAAATTTCTAATGTGTGAAGGTTGAATGTCTTCCCTAGAAGAGTCTGACAAACTCTGAAAAGTTCATTTCACTATGAAATAAGTGCTCTTTCATTTGCCCTTTTCCTGGGAGAGACACATTGGTGACTGCCAAGGGATTTTCTTCTATCATAGAATGAGACTAATGCTTATGTTCAGTTGCCATGATTTTGAAGAGTTCCACTCAGAGCACCAGACAACTAAAGCTGTGCTAACTGTGCCCTGCGCATTTGATGGGTTCCTTACATCAACGCCTCAAGACAAAATTTAGGGCATTAAAACATTTTAAGATGAGACAAATTTTTAACTGCAATTATCGTTTATCTATGGAGATTGGTGATCAGGTTGCAGTCTTAAGTCAGATCTCATCCAAAGCCATGGTAATGCAATTTGGTGTGACCGATGAGCCCTGGGAGGGAGGCACAGAGCTGACAGCATCTAGTTCCTCTCATTTTGTCAAAATCAAGCTCCAGCAATTTAAAACTGGAGTCTCTTATAGGCCTGCAGCAATGGACACCTGAATTGTTGCTGTATGATATCTGAAAACAGCGACAGGTCTTCTGAAAAATGCTCCATTGTGGATGCATGATCATTTCTTTCAGTGTATGCTTATCATCTTTTTTCCAAAGCAAAGTACTGTGAAAGGAAAGAGGGTATTTTATGCAGAAAATTGCCTCAGACCATGTTTAGTTGTTTCTTTCTTTTTTTTTTTTTTTTTTTTTTTTTTTCCTTTTCTTTTGATTCTCCACCTTTACATCAGGCTCTACATCTTGTTTAGCCAGCATCAGAGGACTAGTGTGGGTCCTTGTCTTTATACCTCTGGTCCTCAGTCTTAGCCACTGAACAAAGGCTGCTAAATACAGCTCTGCTGCTTGTTCCATTGAGAGGGTGGATGGGCAAACTTCCATCTTGCAGTCACTTCATGTGAGCTGTCTACAAGTTCCCTCTCCTTTTCCATTAAGTGACTTGGAGTATGTATTACTTAGGTGATAGGGTGAATGACAAAGTTGTATCCACAGAAGTATCCCAGATGTTATTTTTAATTATATTTAATGGCTTTACCAGATTTAATGCCTAATTAAAATAAGTTCCAAAGGTAGTGATTAAATTAAAACTTATGAATACATTTGCAGAGGTTAGATACAGTGGTGAAGGGTCTGTTTTTCATTGAAGCAAATGTTATTTTCCTCTTCCTGCTTCTAGTAGAGATGGAGGCAGTTTTGTGTTATTACCACTTTGTTCTTGGTTCAAAGTGGTGATGGAGGCTTGGGTCACTGCAATCCCATCTTCCTTTGAATTTCTGAAAAAAGCTGCAGATTCCTTCTCTGGTTTGATTCTGAAAGATGGTGTTCTCCTATGAACAACAGTCATCACCAGAAAATTAGGGGCAATCTGGATGAGTTTAAGTCATTGTGTATATTCAAAGCACCTCTTAGGCATCTACCTCAGCAGTGGAAAAAAAAAAAATAAATCTTGCAGAGGGTTTAGAGTTTCATATCACAGCCCAGAAGATTTTTACAGCCTCTAAATGCAATATAAACTAATTTACCCTACAGGCCAAATTTCCTAATTTGGCTCCAGCTGAGTTTTCAGTGTCTGTGTTTAGGTTCTCAAAATGGTCCATGATTGAAGTATTCAAACAGTGCAATTTCATACAACTGATTTTGTTCCTTACTATAAGAGTCTGGATTCCTTTCAGACCCTGCTGAAGAGAGTATTCAAAGGAAAAATAGCAGGCTTCTAGTTTGGATTCTTGCTCTGGTTTTCTCATCTATTGGAACATGTTTGTCTCCACAGAGCATAAAGGTAATCCAATTTTCAGGTCACACACTTCATTTCAATAACATTAGTGACTAAAATAAGTGATAAAAGAATTCCTCTGGGATTCCCAGTTTTAAATCGTTAACCACAGACACGATATAGCTGACTTCATTGAAACCCAGTTTTGAAAATTGGCTGTAGCACATCATAAATAACAAAGTGAAATGAGGCATCATCCTACTCAAGAATACTGTATTCTACCAGATTAACAACAGAGAAGCAGGATTTTTGGATCTCAGGACAATCTACCTCTGTAGGTGGCTGCTAACTAAGCACAAACAGTGATGGTGTCTGTTCAGCATTGCAGCACAGAACCCCCTACCTCAGGAGTGTACTTTTGCTGGTCAGTCTTTCAGCAGAGTCTCTGTCCCATAGACTTGTCTGGGAGGTCTCAGTGCTTGGAGTGAAAGGTCTCACCATCACTGTGGAATCTGGTCTGTTCCTATGTCCTACAGAGTCAAAGAACACAGATAAAAACATGGTAGTAAAGTATTGTTAGAAGAAGAATTTGGAGTGTGTAGCCAATTCTGGGTCCAGACCAATTTTCCCTGAAACTTGTTAGAATTGTTGCTCTGGCTTCCTTTCCAGTATGCCATTGCCTGGTGGATTTAGAGGAAAAAATGTTGATCAAGATCCAAAGCAACCCTTTACTGAAATGATGGCTATGGCTGTTGGGTAATACCCTTCTTTGGGATCAACCTGATGCTGGATGCATTACAACTGAAGGACTGCTTTGCAAGTCACCCCAGGGCAGTCTCCTGCCAGGTTACTACATTGAAAGGTGGCAGGTAACTTTGTACTGCTGTCTGAAGGATGCAAAAAGGAAGGCTCCAAATGCCCCATTCTAAGGACAGTCTCTCATTGTCTTCTCTTTCTCTCACCATCACTTGCTGAAACACAATTAATTCTTGAATAAAATGAGAACGTACCTATATTATTCTGTAGTGACTGCAACCAGTTCTCCATCAGCATTGGAGAAGGTGCTGAAAAGAAATACTCTGCCCCATCTCTCAGTCTGTGAAAAGGGATAGGAGAGGGAACATTCTAGTTAGTCTTACTTTTGACTGAGATAAGCAATATAAGACACTGCAGTTATGGCTCCTACAGTCTTAGGTGACTGTAGGCAAATGCAACAAGTCAGGATAGCTGTGTAGATTTTTATTAGCACACATCTCTGTAAGACTTACCGTAACATGAAGGTGTTCTCTTTCCTGATGTAGTTTATCAGCCTCTCACATTTGGCACCAACAATGCTGAGGGACGGGAGTGTGGATATATTCTGAAGGAGGACAGAATCATAACAAAATATCTGTTGTATCTTTTCTCCTGGGTTTCAATTCTATACCAACGTGTAGGCTGACTATGCACCCATAGTATCTTTTTCTGCTTCTAATTTTATGATCAAGCTCAATGAATGGGAAGAACCACAGAGGAACAGTGGACACATTATATCTTGAAGTCAGATATTTGAATCAGATATCTCATTTGAAGACTGTTCGAAAACTTATGAAATCTTATTATTCAGTCTTGTAGTTGGTAATCACTGAATGACTGCAGGATTTGACAAAACCAACATTTGTAAGAGAACCGATTACACCTAGCCCCCAAATGAAGCAAATGTAACACATAGAATACCAGAAAGATTCAAAAAAGAAATTACCTTAGATGCTTCTTGTTCATCATTGTAGAAATCAAGCTTTAGTCCATCGAGTTTTACAAAGAAGGATTTCCAAGACCTTGAACCTGGCTATAAGAAAAATAATAATAAAATCCAATGACTAGCAATATATTTAATTTCAGTAGTGAAATCTTCTTTGGGCAGCTTCCACAGTAAGCCAGGAGATGAGCCAGATTATGAGCGCAGAAGTTCTCTTTGTCATGATTACCTCCTAAAAAACCACAGCCTGTTGTAGTTACTGTTGCGATGATTCAGTAAAGGGTTCCGTGAATCAGGACCCAACAAATGATACAGTACAGCTCAAGGAACTTCTACACCATGTTGTAGTCAGCAACAACTTTGAGAGACGTGTTATTAAATCTTGGTCTACTTTTGGACAATAACAGGCTCACTTCATTTTCCTAACTGGAACCAGGCCATGCCTGCTGGTCACAGTTTAGTTTGAAATATTTTGTTTCACTCTGACACGGTTGCCAAATTTTAGTTCATTTCCTAGACTATCACCTGCAAAATGCTACTGAACACTATGCAAAAACAACTATTTCCTACTCCAACTGTGTACCAGTGAAAGGTCAGTCTAGTGTCTGTAATCTTCCAAATTCCAAAGCTCCTATTACATGTATGTATTCTTATTTTGTTGTATCAGTTAATCACAGTAAATCAAGTTGACTAATTTGGTGATTCAGAGAAAAGGAAGGAAAACATGTTAAGGAAGATACGTCCTAGTTTTTCAGTAAGATGGAAGTTAAGTATCAGAGCAGACTGAATTTGGTGTGTTCAAAGGAGTAGAATAACTAGATTTCATTTCCAGATGATGAAATCCATAGTAACTTCAATTTTTAAGAGAGATTTCAAGTTAAAAAGTGTCAGAGGAAATATTCTATGGGACAAACAATCCAAGGCTACCTGCTTACATGCAATACTTCAGTAAACACTCAGATGTCTACAGACTGTTGATAAATATTAGGAAACTTCCTGTCCTGTTATGATCATCATCTTACTGACCTATTATTCCTTAACAGGATAAGAATTCTGATTTCAGTGTCATTCAACTCTAGATTAAACAAAGCACAACTTCCAAAAATGAACTGAAATCTTTTTTCTTTTCTAGTAAGTTAGAAGCTACAATCACTGAAAGCATGGGAGTTGGAGCTTCCTCTGCCAACAAACCATCACATGCTGATTCAGGATCATGAAGCTTGTTGAAGGGGACCTTCATTCAAGTTTCTGGTTTATCATAGATATCTGATTTATTATGGATAGACAGACCCTGTTCTGCATGATTCCTATGACAGGCACAATGACATTGTCTCTGTTAAGGACAGAATCAGGTACTAATGAAACCAGTGGACTCTTCTTTAACTCATTTAAACCTACAGTCCTGCTCTCCTCTTCAGCATAGTTTTATTCTGAAGAAGTCTGACCTGATCTGGACTGTAACTCAAGGAAAGGTGAATTAAAGCAGAGTGGAGGCATTTTTTTCTACCTGTCGCCGTCCTGGAAGAAGCTGGTCTCTCTTTTCTAGGAACCCCTCCATATGCTGGAGACTTGCAGAAACCTGAGACAAGAACACTGCTGTTAAACTTTTTAAAAGCCCTTGAAGATGTTGCACATTTTGAAGCTATAAAAGGTAAATTCCAGACAGAGAAATTGGTCTTTGCTGCCTCTAGACTTTTTGTTCACGATGCAGCCAGGAATCCTTTCTAGTTTGTAACCACATCTCATTTGCTGCTTACGTAAAGAGAATCCATATGTCCCTACAACAATATGCTCAGGGAATTTATCACAGTTTATTATGAAATTAATGTTTCCTTTTGAAATCCAGTCATTTGCCTACCTGGAACGGCAAGCTGGCTTTCAACCTGGATTATTACCTGGAGGTCCTGGACTCTCTTACTTGGTCAACCAAATTTGGAGGTAGATCACCATTTGGAGGTGTAAATTAGTATTATTATTCAGAATAAAGGGTATTGTCATCCTGTTTACAAGGGACAGAGATGACATCCTTACAATACAAGTGCTCTATTTGACATCCAAACATTACGTGACCAAGAGCCATTCAGTGTTTTGACTGTGATAGCATGATTAATAAAAAATCCATTACAGAAAATAAATTTTATTACCTTTGAATGTTATTTTGATATTACTAAATGCAATTTACAACTTAAATTGCCAAAGAATTAATTACACCCTTGCAATAATGATGAGTTACACCAATCTGTAGTGTTGCACTGGTATACTTGGGTATGTGAGCAACACATTCCTCTTATAAAGTGCAAAGGGGAAGGGAACAACTTTTACCCATCTATGAGTTAACAGTAAATTTCCTGCCTGGGTGAGGAACTAGGAGCTTCTGGTTCTAGACTTGCACCAGCTGATCAGCTCTGGGCAAACGTGCTACCCAGTCTTGCTTCTCTGTAACTTCTAAACTCATTGGGCACTCAGCATGGAGATGCTCATGGAAAGGCAAGATGTCATGAATAAATCAGCAGCTTTGTCTCTTTCTGAGGTAGCACCTCTCGTTAAGTGTTCTGCTGAATGTCCAGCAGTATGAATAGCCTCTAAGTTGGGAATGAAAACCAGAAACCCATGCAGGTGTCAAACCCTAAGCTACAAAGCTGAGCAAATTAAAAATGCTTTTAAGCTGTATGTATCTGCTTAATATTTTTGGAAAACATATTGATTGTAAAGGATTTTCTTGCAGAATTTTCTATATTTCATTATTTGAACTAGCACAGGTTAGCAGTTTTGTGAGGAGTAAAGAATCCCAGGGAACTTACCAAAGATGCAGTCTCCAATGTCTCTGGCAAGGACCTAGACAGCAGTAAATCTGATGATTTATCTAATGAATTCTGGTCAGGCTTGGGTGACGTTGCTGTTAATTTTGTTTGCAGGTTGGAGGAGGAGCTTTCAGCACTTTTTTCTTGAGGTGATACAAGGCCCATGGCATATGATTCTGAGAAATTGTTGCTGCGTTGCAGGCTTATGGAGGTAGGAGATAAAGGAGAGGTTAAAGAACTGTGATGCGCCAAAGATGTAGCTTGTGGGTCCACTGTCTTTGGTGTAGGTGGAGTGATAATCTCACTGAGTCTCCTCTCAGGTTTCATTTCTGTTTTTTTGCTGCTCGGCACCTCGGGGACTTTCCCAGAAGCAAATTGTTGGAATGCCACCACAGGCTTTTCAACTGGGGAGAAAATTGTTTCAAGTGGAGTCCAGGACAGGAGTGGTGGTTGCACAGATTCCACTGGCTTTGTGTTCCTTATCTCTATCACTTTTGGTGGTGGATTCCTTTTGTCAGATGTTTTTCTTTTCAGAGAAGGAACCCGTACAATTTTGCCTTTGTCTTTCTGCTCACTTTCTTCTGCATCTGTCTGTTTCAGAAGATTCATCTCCCTCTGTAGGACATAAACATTACATTTTTGAAATTACCTGTGTAAGTGCACTCATGGGCACTGTCCAGAGAAGCTTTTATTTTAAGCATAAATGTTTTTCAAATGCACTCCTTTCTGGCACTAAATTCTAAGGACTATACCTTCACTGGCATTCTAACCATTAGAACTAAATTTATTTGCTATACCCTGAGCTAGAGACTTTAATAACCTCTAGAGAAACCATGCCACTGCTTCTCTAAGATTGCTGTAGAAGCAATGAGTATTCTTACATGGAATGACCGACTCCAGATATCTAAGATTCCAGATCATACTGTCTCAGATGCAGCTAATCAGCCTCCTACTTCTTACCTTAGTTTTCCTGCTGAGCTGAGCAAATTTCTCCTCCTGAGCTGCAAGCATGTTCTCAAAGTCACGATGTTTCTTCAGTAGTTCCTCTACTTCAGACACAGAATCCTGAGTGGAAAAAACGAACAGATACAGAAGTTGAAACTCAAATCTAATGGAATTTCTTTTTTTTTCTTCTTTTTTTTTTCTTCTTTTTTTTTACAGCTTGCAGCCTGGCAGCTGTATGTGAGAAAAAGAACTCAAGAAACAACCTTCTTTTTTTCCACTGAAGCCAAGTGGTATCATGGCTTTCAACTATAACCGTTTACATACAGATCAAGTACTTGGATTTTAGTTTGAGCTAGACGCACTTTGTTTCTCTCTACCCTTGTAACAACACGCATCTTAAATCTCTGCCTTGCTCTTTCCTTGTACTGGCATATCTCAGTTTATGATGGTGCTTTCCCATCTTCAGAATTATCAAAAGATAGTCAATAAATAGAAAAAAATATATATGGATGCTGGTCTTCAAATAAAAACTCGTACACTAACTATCAGCCATCTGTGCAAAATATTCTACAGCCCCAACAGGAGGTGGGGAGTTGTTTTCCTTTCAAAGCAGGTTCTCTCCATGACAGGGAAGTTGGTACCATCTGTAAGATTTCTTACTATGTCAAGAAGAAATGGGATGCAATTCTTCCCAGTCTTCTACCAAACCCTGGAAGCCACCACCTCCTGAAGCTCACCATCATGTAAACTGCAGCTTCTGACTCAGGTTCCCTTCTGTAACAGCACCAAAATCCTGCCCCCTGTAATCTCATGGCTGCATTGCTCTTTAGATTGGTTTAATTTCAGAGTTGAGCTAGCATATGCTCCTAGCAGTCAGTATGTTCTAGGAGGCATTTCGACACCGTAACACTGTCCTTACTCACCCCATAGCTGGGGTCTGAAAGAAAGCTCTCCTTGGCAGCCAGCCATGCTTCTGCTTGTTCTAACTCTCTGCGGAGCAATTGAATCTCCCAGTTTTCTTCATACAACTCTTTCCTCATGTTCCAGCTCTCCTTTACTTTCTTCATCAGCTCTGACAGCTCTAGCAGTTTTTCTTCAATCTGAAAAAAAAACATTTGCAATGCCGTGAGGTAAAAGATCCAATTGGACTTTCATTTGACAGCCAACTAGCAGATAATTTAGCCTCAAGATCTGGAAAAGATGACCTCTAGATAATTTTATGGTGGTAACACAATTTAGAAAGAAAATTTGAGTCCTAATTTTTTTTAAATTGAGATAATTTAGCTTACATGCTGCATAATTATGCACTGTAATTGTACACATTTTCCTGTATGACCAATATTCTGCTCTACATTTTTCCATGATGAAACTTTATGCCAGGGAATTGTATTCTAGAACTAGCGAGAACCTCGATGACTCAACAAATCCAACAATTTATGACATTATAACAACTGATAGTCTTCAATTCTGCAGCAGAAGTAATGTAATGTTGCATACAACCCAAGATGTTTTACTGTGATTTCCTGATCTACTGATAGCATCAATACTAGCTTGGAATCACCACCAAAGTTTAAAGATACATAGAGAACCATCTCAAAGAAATTTTAATGTTCTTGCCCCTCTGGCTTTTTAAAATTTCTGAAGAATTACATATTTTCAGAGACCTCACCCTATGGCTGTTTGCTATGTGATGTATTTTATTCTAGTTTTTGTATAGCTAGATGCCAAAATCTGATGTGGCTTATCTTTTCCGTGGAATAGCATTACCTACTCCCCCAAATAGCCAGTGACTATTCTTTTACGGTTAGCCTCAAAATCAGTTTTTCAGTAAAGGAAGAAGAATTTTAACAAGTTTTTTTTTTTTTTTTTTTTTTTGCTACATTTCACATAAAGTCTGCAGCTTTTAATAGTAGAGAAAATGCTTGCTGTTGTCCCTTTTGGTATTTTGTTTTGAAAAACAGACTAAGCTGTAAACTCTGCCTATTTAATATGACTACTTTGATCGGTTTCATTTGTAGAATATTTAACTTATCAGCACACCTCCACAGACATGAAATGTCCATTCCTCATTAGGTCATCTCCTGCCCGCTGTATTTCTTCATATTTTAGCCACTGCTTCTCTATCTCACGCTTGTATTCCTCATGACGTTTGATAAGCAGTTCAGCTCCCAGGACATCATTTGCTAGTTCTTCAGATATCACTAGTGCATGCATCTCATTGGCCCATGCCCTACCAAAAAAAAAAAAAAAAAAAAAGGAAAAAGGGTAAAATTGAAGGAATATGAATCTCGTTTGCTTCAACTAACATAAACACATGCTTCTTGATTTACCTAACCTCTGGATCTATTCCTTATCATAATAAATGCCCAATAGTCAGTGGTAACCACCTCACTGCACTTGGATTTCTACTTCTGTCATGACTTAACTCTTTCATTAATCACAATAAATTAAAATTTCCCATATTTCTTCTTTGGGAAATGCTACTTTAAAAATATTCTGAGAAAATGTATCATTTTTGATGAAAATTACACTAAAATGATAAAATGTAGTATTTTAATATTCAACTGCCACTTCCGGTATAGAAGAATGCTGCATTCCATTAGTTATTTCAGTTTTTACACTAGATCTGTACTTACACATACTTGAAAAGGTTAACTTAAACAATTTAACTCAACATTAAAATGTATGTTTTGTAGATGCTTTTATCATTCAGTTTCATTCTAATTCAGATGTAAAAAGAAAAAGTAACTGAGTTCTTGCAAAAAAACTGACACCTCATGAAAATGGACAGAAGAGTATATGCATATGGGCAGTAGGATTAAATAAATGTGGGTAAAACACTTCCAATACTTGAACAGGTGCTAAGCAATTCTAGAAGGTTATCTTTAATACGGATGCTTTCATTCTTAGAAAAGCAAGCTCTGATGTCTGTATAGGAATAAATTACTTGACTATGTAGCAGAGACTCTCCCACCTTCCTGGCAAATCAAAGGTGTATTTTATTGAAATTAAAACTGTTCAGAGTGACTCGATTTTCAAGATGTCTAGGAAATAGGCTAAAAGTATGGGCTTATTGTAAACACTGCACTGAAGTGGAGTGACACAGTCCCTCTGATGTGTGGTCAGTTCCGTGAAATGCTGTTGAGAAGATGTTATGTATTATTATTCAAAGCAATTTGCAAGCAAGTTGTAGAACACTTGGAACAGGGGTCAAATAACCAAAGGCATAATTTAGAAAATCCCAAATGGGGGAGACCAGAAATAAGGCCTGCAGACAAACTCAAGGAGCCAACACATACATTAGCTCCCTGCAGTCATTGAAGTAGAGCTGGACTTGTTCTGCCTGGCTCAGTCTCGCCTTTCTCTCCAGAAACTTCTTATCCAGGTTTCTCCAGCACTCATCCACATCTGTGAGTCTCTCCATAATGTTTTCCTTGAGTTGTGGGTATGTGCGGCTGAGGTGCCAGGCTTCTCCTCGAATCCGTTCCAGCTCTTTCATAATGGCTCCTAGATCTCTCTGGAACAAAAACAGAATGGATTGTAAGACTAAGTCCCTACTTACATCTGTCAAAAGCAAATTTTAAGAACAGTTCGTATCTTTTCTATACACTGGCTGTGAGGAGGCTGGAAACATAACTCTGTACTGGTTTTTCCCCTAGTGCCTTCTAACATTCATCAAACATCAAAAAATCTTCTTTAAATGTGACATGCTGCTTATTTTGGTAACTACGGAGCTGAAGTCTCCTCTTACGGTTCAAATAACAACTTTGCAATTATAACAACAGTTTGGAATAAGCTTTAAAGAAATTTATCCTGAGCAGCAGAAGTAGTAATAATTTGATATAAAAAGGTAAAAATGGGAGGAAAAGACCCCTTCCATGAGGCACAAAGGATATTTCAGAGTGGAATAAATTTATCTTTTGTTCTGCCAACAAGAGAGTATTTCACATCAGGCATTGATGTGCACTTATTTTTTTTTTTATGCTTTTCTGCTGCTTTTTCATGGTAGATACACCCTCACCTCTACTCCTTCAAGCTGGCTCAGAAGAGTCTGTACACCTGGAAGATCATATCCATAATCATCTATGTCCACCACAGCCTCCTTCTCCTGCATCCAGCCCTTTACTTCATCCACATCATGATCATACTGATGAACTTGCTGGGCTGCTCTCAGATTCTGAAATAAAGAAAAATTTTAATGGTAATACAATATATCATGTCTGCAGTGCAAAAACAGGTGACCCTAGTATCATGTCCTAATGCAGAACACAAGCAGAAGTGAAACACCTTCCCAATTAAGACATCTAATTTCACAAGTTCTCTTTCTCAATGGAAAGAAAAAGGTGTATCCAAAGATGTATCAAATTCATTCCCATGTAGGATGGAAAGCAGAAACTGCCCTCTCAAGTGCAGAAATTGTCCCAGAAAACTTGTTTGGAATAAAGACATACATTGCAGTGAAAATAAGGTGAGTTGGGTGGAGATTAAGTTTTCTGAAATTAGAATTTTAAATATTGTAAAGCTGTTTCAATGTTTATGTTAACAATTGTCACGCATTAACTTCATGGCATAGTGAAATAGACTATAGTGAGCTACAACTACTCCATATTCAAAATGTGTATGTAACAGTAGTGAAAAGAGCTGAGGACATCTGACATTTTATGTTTTCCTCAAGCCAACTTAAAAAGTTGAATTTAATTGCCCTTTCTGCTTTTCTAAATACATCTGAGACTGCTGTTTCACAGGATGTTGTGAATTGATTTTACAGCTAACTGCTGCCAAAAGGTAAAGGTCTTGTCCCTGCATTCTCTATCACACTTTCTCTTATTTCCCTTGTTTGACTTCAACTCATTGACCCAGTAAAAAATATATAGACAGTTCCCCCTCATTTAATGAGCTGAATTGATTAAAAAAAGAAGAAAGAAAAAAAGAGTCCACTGAGTGCCAGACTTGGCTTCCTGTAAGTGGTGGTAAACCAATATGTCAGCTTAGCTTTTACAGAAATTGGATCTAGTAGTGAATTTAGGTAAATAGTATACCAGCAGGACGTTAGGTATCTTACATAGATTATATCTATGTATAATCTTGCCAGCAACAGCAGGGAAAGCAGTGGCTATAAACAGAAATGGTTCAAGAAGAAAGAGAACAGAATATACCCATTACTCTTATCTTTGTGTTTCTACATTGGCAATGCACTGGTTTGGGAAAGGAAGAAGGATGTATGAAAATGCAGGGAATTAAATGCTCCAGTTTCAGTGTATTTCCTACCTCTGTCCTTGTCTGGATGGCATGGCACAGTTTCTCCCACATCTCGTTAATTTGCTTTGTTCTTTTCTGGATAATATCTGTCTTGCTGTGGCCATCCTTCTCTAGCTTAGATGCTAATTCATTTAAGGAGAGAACTTTGGAATGTCCCAGAGGTTTAATCTCATTTACAAAATCTTTAAACTTTTTCTCCAGCACCTATAGGATAAACAGAGACACAGACTTAGAAAATTTTTTGCCTACCTCTGTTAAAGAAACAAAAAGAAACACTTCCTCTGTAGTGTACAACACAAAAGTTATTTGCTGCAGAATGTTAATCACGTGATAAGCCCAGATGATCTGGAATCAGAAGAAAGTATCTGTTCCCTTAATCATTTAACCTTTCGTAACACTGAGAAATGACAAACGCTGCCCAGAACTAAGAAAATAATCTCTTTAGTTTGTCAGAATACATAACAGTTGCTGAAAACATTAATTCACTAAATCATGAAGAGGACACTATAAACTATACACCTCTGCACCACACGACCTGAGGAGAAATTCATCCTTGAAACAAGCAGCTAGAGGTGAGAATGCCTTATTTCGGAATTTCCTACTGAAATTGTTGCAAGACTGTGACCAAATGGTTATGCTTTGTCAAATTTATAAACATTATCAGAAGTCAAGTGTACTGACCTCACCTTATTCCAGTAAAAAGCCAACTTTCTGTTGCACCTCTATTCTATGCTACCACTGAAAGCCCTCCATAAGAGACAGTAACCAGTCTGAGTCTTTGCTGCAGTGAGAACTGGTTTGCTTATTTTTTGTCACTGTAATGTTTCACTTTCAACAGCTGCACAAAAATTTTCGCAAATATTTTCCTGCTTTACCACACAACACATACACCACCTTTTATCTTCTTTTACCTCAACACCATCTAAGTCCTGCCCATAGTCATCGGACTCTGCAATAGACTGTTTACTGGAAAGCCAGGCGTCCACCAGCTGGAATTCTCTTTCAAACTGATACAGCTGGAATTGTTCTTGCAGGCGTTTTCTCTGGGTCTCAGCCTTTTGTAGGAGAGACTGATAGTCTGCTAGGATCCCCTGGAGCTTTGAAAGTATGGCTGGACTGCAAAAAAACAAACAAACAAACAAATAAAACCCGAACAGCATAAAACAAACAAGAATCAGAAGGTATGTTTTTGTTTTACTGCTCTTTTTGGACACCGTCTTTTCTAACAGGTTGGATCTGTAACACCTTTAAATGCAGAAGAGTCCAGTTATTGTCATGATAAGATGTGAGAACCAACTAGGTAAGGAAATTATCTCACATTGCTGCTCTTTTCCACTCCCTTCTTCTCAGTAATAAAAGAAAATTGGCAATGAAAAAGTGAACTGTCAAGAATGCCAACTTCCTTTCCCAAATATGGTGCTTGCTGAACCATTATGATTCAACATATTGAGAGTTCAATTGAGAAGCAGATGACAGATCCTCAGAATAGACAGTGGACAAAGAAGCTGACATAATCGGTCTGCTGTTGAAAAAACAACAGTTATGAAAACATTAAAACAAATCATCAAGCTTTCTGAGAGCTTGAGAGTATGTGATGGTGGTAAAGAAGGGACTGATGTCCCTTAAAATCATATTTCTGAATAAGCCATTGAACAGCTAATGAAGACTGAACTTTTTCCATATTTGTCTTCTTTGGGGAAGTTTTTGTTTCAAAACAGGAGCCCACTTTTACTTTCCTACCTCTCTGGGTTGTCTTTGTTTATTAAGCCGGCACCCGTCTCCTGTACTTTCTCAATCCGGGGCCTAAAACCCTCCATGTCCAGCTTGGTGGCTTCAAGTTTACGTAGTAAAGCTTGAGTGGATTCTTCATTCTTCCCATAATCAGAAGTCTCTAGAATGAAGCTCCTCTCTGCCAGCCAGGTCTCCACGTCCAGTAGCTGTATAATACACAAGGATGAGCTTATACACAGATGAGCTAAACTTTAGTTTAGGTCACGGCAAAGGAAACTGTAAAGCATCAGTGCCCAAAGAGATGCATCAGTCAAAATGGAAAGCAGCTTAGATGCCGTCCAGTCTAGCAGATGTTGTTAAAAAAAAAAAAAAAAAAAAAAAAGCGTGCCCAAATCCCAGTACTTTCAGTTACTTTTTATCCCTCACTACAGTTACTTGGAAAAACAACTGTTACATCTCTACTATAACTGTACTTACCAGATAGGAAAAATCAGAACAATATGAATTCTGCTCATATATCAGTACTTGTAGACACTCAGCAATACAGATACCTTTTAAAGCAAATAAAGGCCAAAATGAAACCCTTGTGAACCATTCCTACCTCAGTCAGGAACTGATGGGCCTCATATGACTGCATGAGACGCTGTCTCCTCACTTGAGCCTCTGTCTTCAAGTTTTCTACAGATGTCTCCAGCTCGTTCATCTGCTCCATAATCTTGCGAGAGGCTGAGTGGCCTCCCCTTACCAATTTCTGCCCAGTACTGAGCACTGCTTTGGTCAAAGCATCCCGACTGCTTATCTCATTCTCCAAATTCTGGAAAGAGTAAAATGGCAGACCAAAAAAAAAAGCCATTTTTTCCTTTTTCTACCGGATAACATTCTACAATTATTTAGTTGTGTAATTCCATGGTAGTTCCACTATAAATCTGTTTTCCGTACACACAGATGGGTCACAGGTGCAACATATGACTGAATACTTAGAGTGGAATGCAAGAGCTTTTTTGGGTGAAGGAACAATAACAGAAATAAAATTTAACCACACAATTTGTACCTCATTATGTACCCACCTCAGAGTGTGGAGGGAAGAGATTCTAACTACGAAACTCTTGCCCGCAGATTCCACTCAAATATATCTGCTTCCACTCATATTGCACCATGTTTTTTGAATTAAAACCTGGCTTTATTTGAAATGAATGTTTGAAAACTAGATTTTGAAAAAGCAGATGCATTCCTCTGCTTTCCTCATCTTTGGTAGGCAAGGACCACACTTTAAATTTGTTTGTGAAGGGATGTTCATTCTGTGGTTAACTAAGCCTAAGCACAATAAAAAGAAAGCAAACTCCAGCATTTCATAGTTGTTCTATTTATTTTCAAAGCTGGTGGTTTCAGAGTTAGACAGTGGTGTTTTGTTAAGGTAGAAGAGATGCTCTCTGGGGAGAGAAACTGCTCTTTCAACTTAAGTATCAGACTTGGCTGCAAAACAGCTGTGACTCTAACCTTGCCTTTAACTTTCCCCTATTAATTTCAAAACAGCCTCTGTGTTGTTGAAAAGTGACACCATATTTGACCCCAGCAGAACAGAACCCAGTATCAAAGATTTTAAAACATCTTGTACTCTGTATTAATAATAAGCTAGTAGTGGGAAGAACAACTTTGCAGTTGAACATTTAGGAATACGTATTCACAGTACTTCATTTATACCAACAGAAAAGGGTGGTAGGGGAGTGAGTGGAAACTGTTATTCCAAACTAAGCAGCTATACTTATGCATGCTATGTCTGAGCGTAAATGCACTTTTGCATGACGTTCAATTTTGTTATGTTGATACATTTCATGCACTACCACTGTTGTGGTGGCAATTGAAGTACTAAATTTGCAAATCTGGCTCTATAGGACAAACAATAGGGGGTAGAACCAACAGCATATTCAATTTCTGACTTACATATAATATGGATATAATATATCACGGGTTCTTACATATTCTGGAAGATGTATTTTAAAAAGAATTACAGTTCTTTATTAAACTGTGAGTGCATTTTTAGGATAAATCTACTTTTTAAAAGAATTCATCCGTGTCCTGCCATGTCACCTGTACCATCCTAAACTTTTTTATTTACCCCTGGAACATTCAAAAACCTTTTGCAAGTTCAGTTTTATTTTTAGGCATGCAGATTGCATCCGATGCCTGTGCCTCCAATATATATATATATATATGCATATTCTCCATCCAAAGATCTTCCATATTTCCCAGTCCTATTGTAGATTACACAGATTTTCCCAGAGGCACTTGACCTGGCATTTAAATTTGCTGTCGTTTGCTAACATTAAATACCACTAGCTGCTGGAAATTTTTAGCAGCATTTTCTTTCCTCCACCGCGTTTTTGTAGAGAGAGAGTGATCTTTACTCAAAAACAATTAGAAAAGCAGCTGCTGTTTTACTGGTATTCAGGATGACAGTGTTCCAGTCACTGCTGTGCCTGATGGCCCATCTAGATGTTGTGAAATAATTCAGCAGCTATCTTGAAAACTACCACTACAGTGAAGGTCAGCTAAAGATCATAGAAGCTTGTTAACTCCCTCCCTCCAGTGCCGAAAAGTCTTGGGGGCAGATGTTTTTCTGGGAGCTCATCCTGAGACATCTGAGCAATAAGCTTGCTTGGATGTACTTCACAAGTTTAATAGTATGTTAGGACATTATTTGTTGCCCAAAGAAACAGCATGCACAACAGTTGCAAAATCTATTTCATATTGTAAAAGCCAGGTTTTGAACTCAGTTTGCAGAAAGAGCCTATGTGTCCACAGAAAAGCATACAGTGTGGTACATAGAGCATTGCAATGATAAGTGTGGAATCCCACATGTCAAACCATAAACATATCCTTTGAAAAAAAATGTAATTATCAGACAAGCGTAAGAGTTATCCCTGGCATCACGAATCCTGCTACCCAATGCACTGCACTTTTCTTGAGGCAAACTGAATTGCATATTCTCTCTTTCATTCTGAAGAATGAGAATGACATTACCTGGTGCTTTTCCTGTAGACTCTGAACAGTTGCCAGGGATTGGCCATAATCCCTGGAGGATGCCATGGGAAGTTTCTCACGAACCCAGGCCAACTCCTCATCAACATCTCGGAAGAACTGGTATTGAAGTCTGCTTGCCTCCAAACTCCCACGTCTTTCCTGCAGAGGGTCGCGTAGACTTTTGTATCTGCAGATTTTAAAGGAAACACAATGAGAAGTGCAAAACAGTACAGAATGAACACAAAAGGTTATATTCAGAATAAAGTAGACAATGAAAAATAAAAAAAAAGCTGCAAAGAAGAAAAAGGCTGAGAAAAATAGGCAAAAATTGTGCTTGAGACAGACCAGGCACTAACACACCTTTGCACCAGCTGATCAACTCTCTCTTCTAGCTCATCGGCAAGGAAATGCTTTTCCTGCTGGAATTCCTGAGCTGTGTTCACAAGCTCTTGCAACCGGTCCCTATGGCTAGCAATATCTTGCTCCAGTTCCTCTTGTTTCTTCAAATGACTGTTCAGAACCACTAGATCACTGCCGCTGTATGGTGCCTTCAACTCATTTTCCACATCTTCCAACCATTTTTCTGTATCGTCTATACTCCGCTGAAAATGAAGGGCCTGGTGACAAGCAGGACAAAAAGGTCAGTTAAATCTTCAGGATATAAATTACAAAATAAAATGACAGCCCCTTTCCAGAAGAATCGCATACAAATGCAGAGAAACTTCCAAAGGCTCAGTGACTTCTTCCCAGATCTGATGGTGGTCCAAATGAAGAAAATGACTCAGTCAGAGTGAATTCAAGAACAAATGCAGAGAACATAAGGAGTTAATCTTACTTGTGTAATGTTGCACGGATACCAATGATGGACACAGTACCTTAAAAGGCAGCCATTTAAAAGCAGAGCTTTATTTTATGCCCACAGAGTATCCAGTGCAAATTTCAGAGGCATGAGAACTGATATGCCTGAGAAGAGCTACGAGAATAGAAAGCAGCTGTGGGCATCTTTCTCATAAGGTGGTGAAAAGATGCCAGTGAGATAGGTCCAGAAAAGTGGAAGATAGAAGGGTACACATTTTCCCTCAGCATCTTCTGGAATCCTGACCTAACTTAGCAGTAGACAGCAGAAAGGCATGCAGACCGTAAGTCCTTTCCTCTCACTAGGGATCTCTAATTGCATACAATCACTCTCCACTTTGCAGTTTCTTTCCTCTGGTGGTCTTGAGGTCCGATTGTTTTAAATGGCACATTCATATTTAAGACTGCAGCAGGGCATTCATGCTGCCTCTGGAAATAGCACAAAAACCCAACCACTGGTGCACCAGAATTACCTTGTAAGCATCCTGCAGCTTGGCCCGTTTATCTTGGCAGCTTGCTAGCAGTTCCTCCCATAGCTCTTCCATTTCTTGTAGCCTGGACTGAATGGCCTCAGGGGCATAGTGTCTGTCACGGAGCATCTTCTCACCTTCCTGCAGCAGAGAGAATGATCAAAACGATGGACAGATATTCCTGTCTTTCTGGCTTCTAAAATTATCTGAAATGTTGGAACAATATTAGAAGACATTTAAGGGCAAAGGGAATCTTATTATGCAAAAGCTGGACAGGGAGCCTACTTTGCAACCACAAAGTTTTTTCTGCATTCCATGATCATTGCTTGAGATAGCCCAGCCACCTAGCCCACTCTTGTCCCTTCCTTGCATGTTAAAAAAGTGAACTATATTTCTCATACAAGTGAACTACTGCATGAGATAAAACCTTTTTTTTAACCATGTATCATATAATAAAAGTATATCTACATTCCTAATTCCTGAGCTCCATATGCTTAACAGAATGGCAGAAGAAGAGGTAAAGTGGATACAGTTAGATCTCCATCAGATAGAAGATTCAGTACTTATACCCTTAAGCTAGGACCAAGTTTGCTTGAGAAAGCTAAACTGAGTTACCTTGTATTTTACAATGAGGAAGATGGGACATAGAGAGAGAGAAAATACACAAGGACAGCAGATGTCTATTTTCTTATAAAAAGCAATTCCCAAGATCATTTTCAGAAAGAAGTAATGAGAGGCAGGTTAGTACAGAGAGAGTTGTAGTTACACCCCTTAGTCCCTCGTCATGTTCATGTTGTGTCTAAACAAACTGAGCTCTAAGTACTAGATGCAGGTGAAACTGAGGAGGAACTCCACCCTTGATGCTTTAATGCAAGTTATCTCTTGCAAAATGCAGCTAGTAAGTGCTGTGCTGAGAATAAGGTTAATAAGCATGTAACAGTCTGTCCTTCCAAACCAATAATCTGATCACAAATTCTGCCAAGTATCTGACAAAGCTTGTCAGACTTCCCTCATCTCTCTCCTACTAGCATGTCTCTGTAATGGCAATACTTGAAAATTCACTTTGGTTCTTTTTGTTGGATAAAACTTATCTGGATTACTGAAGTTTTTTATTCATCCAATTACCTAGGTTTCATTTTTGAAAGAAACAGATATACCTCTGAAGTGTGATTCACGTCAGAGAGAAGTGTCAGAAGTCAGTGGAACGAATCATTGATAGTACCCATCTCCTTCCACTGCATCTCAGTGAATACAGATAACAAGCTAACACTAAGCACTAACAGATAATTGGAAAGAACCCTGTGGGCACAGAAAGTTCTTAGACCAAAAGAGCAAGCTTTCCAGCCCTCTCACAGACAGAGTGAACAATGTCATTGACAGGACAGTGATTTCTCCTTGCTTGTTTGAGGTCTGTGTAAGTCAGTTTGTTAATAGTTTTTCATGCTAGTTCCCAGTGTTGCCAACAACCCAGCTTCTCTTACAGATCTGATGGAGTCCAGGCGATTTCTATTAGCCATGATCTCTGCTTGGAAAGTTTGATGTTTCTGCAGCTTGGTCTGCAGATTGCTTGGATCTCTCCAGCTATCATCCTGAGCAATACTGTTCTTCTCATTGATCCAGGCAGCCACCTTTGGGGAGGAAAGAACAGAAGTGGAAAAGAACTTCAGTGTTTCTTCAGCTGCAATCTGCCAGGCTGTTCTCGTGCATGTATAAAACATTGGACTAGTAAGAGGGGACATAAACAAGCTGTCCTTTTGAGATTTTGCTTCCCTAAGCTCCTCATGCCTTGATGATGTCACCCCCACACCTCTCTACCAGCACTGTCACCTGGAAAGATGTCTGCCTCCATGGAATTTTTCTTCTGCAGTAAGAAAGTGTGTGCATGTGCACATGTGTGCATGTGGAATAAAAGGCAGTTACCTCCCTATTTCTAACCTTACCATATCTCACAAGAAGAGGACTACTTTGTTTCTTCCCATGAATTATGATTGTGTGGCACATTCCTTTTAATGAGCCTGTTTCTTACTGATTTCTGTGGCCCAAATGAAGGGAATTTGTTACTTGAAAACTGAAAAATATCCATTAACACTTATAATATTTTCCAATATTATCTCATTATAGACTCAGTTCCTTGGCTCTTCTCTCATTAAATCTCTTTCAGGGTTCCAGACCTATGCAGCACAGCATGTTTTAAGAACAAAAATGCAGTGAATGCTGTGTAATTGTACCTCATAGGAATTCTTCAACAACTTCTGCAGGAGCCTTGATTCCTCTAGTAGATGTCTACGAGCAGCAGCATTCTCCAGTAATTTCTCCTTTCTGAAAGAAAGACAGATGCACGAGGAATAAAACACAGAGTGAATTAGATATGTAAAGAGCTTTTAGTTTTCATGTCTAAAAAACATTTGATCTAACTCTTGATCTCTAGGAGAAAACTGTCCATAATATGCAGCCTTCCATGATTTTGATTGTCAGAGAAGACACTTGGGATACTGTGGGAAGAACTACTAGCACATATGTTTAAAACATGTACAAATTCTGTATGTATGATGCCTGCATCTAGGAATCACCATTAGTGAGTTTCTGAGGACAACTGAACATTATGGAAAGCCCATGGGTATAATGATACTTGTCACTAATAACATGTAGCAGGCCAAAACTACATCGTCCTTTCATCTTTCTTCCAAATATGGCTGTGCATCACTTTATTCATGTTGATTCAGGCATGAACTATTTTGATTGTATTAATAAATTTGTACATTCACTTTCATCATAAGCAATTTCTGATCTCTTCTAGTAGATTTTACATACATCTTTTCATCTATTATAGCACTGAAAATAATCATTTCTAATGTTAGTTAAGATGAACAATATACAACGTGCTAGGAAAAATAAAGCAATTAACATTAGAAAGAACTGTAAACTGCCCTTACGGATAATTTGAGCAGAACTTTAAGATCAACCCATTAGATCAGAGAAAAAGCAATTATGTAGCAAATGCCTTTTCTTAATGGCATTTAATGACAGTACTATTTAATGGCACAGCAGAACTCTGTGCATTGTTTGCAACACTGTCCCCTTAGGGCCATACCAGGGTATAGAATCACAGGAACACTGCCTTTTTCTGAATTTCACCTCTCCCCTTAATTGCAGTTTTGAAAACCTCCGACTCAAGCAAGCTTTACAAGACCACAGATAACAGTGCAAAGTCAAGTAAATGCAAATGAGTTTACAGTTCTCTTAAAACATTTAAAGCTTTTAGAGTTATGGAGGCAGAGTTTCAATGCAAGAGAGATGGGTAGCAAACAGTGACGTTTTGACTTTACCTCCTCAGAACAGCCTGGCATCTGTTGGCGATGTTGTCTGAATCATAGTGTTTGTTCTGAATTAGCTGCTGGGCAAATGAAGCCATCTCATCAATTTTCTCCATCTGAGCTTCCAGGGATTTTTCAAATTGCATGTGTTTCCGCTGCAGGCTCTCCACACTAGACACTGAGTCCTGAATGGAATTCAACAAAGGGAAGCTGATTTCAATCAGAGTCATTCCATCCGCGACACTGATAATCCAGAAGCTAAATGGCATTTACCCCATGTTTTCAAGCTGTCAAGAAATGTTACTGACCTTTGAAATTTGTTGGCATTGAATCTGAGAATTGGGGTCTAAATTACTGTTTTATGCATGGCCTGAGAACATTGGTTCAGAGTCAAAACTGAACAAACTCCCGGATGCTTAGCTGTTTCTGCTGGTTGTTGTGCTACAAAGAGCATCTCACACTTCTCAGGAGAAACAGCTGATCTCTTTGTACTCGTAAATCAATTTTGTGACAGATCTTATTTTGGAAGCAAATATGGGATGCTGAGAGATCAGAGTTAGATGAACAAATATGCCATAGAAAGAGATTGAAATTAGAGTAGCCTCAGTTTCAATCCACGGCATTTGGAAGTGTTCTGATTCAGATTTGAATCTGAGGACTGGAGCCTGCCCTTACAGTTAATCTGGGGAGAAACACAGAACCTGACTTCATGTAACATTTGTGAGTCCAAAGCTTAAAGACTTAGAACTCTCTTTTCAGCACCCCCCCTGCACTTTTAATTTTAGAATCAGTGGCATCAAAATGTTACTTTAATAAACTCCGTTTTCTCACTTCTCTGGTGGACTTTATAAAGCTCCTGGAGAAACTTGTCTTTTCAAAAGTTCACACCAAATGGGCCAGAAAGACCCATCTAAAGTACCGGGTTTTTACATGAGTCACTGGAAAAGTACGTACTCACATGGTGTTCTCTGTGCATTGCTGAGCTAAATATGGCTGGAAAATAGATCCTTCTAAGTGTTTTATACTTCAGGGGAGGGACTGTAAGTACATATCTCCAGAATTAAAATTACACAGCCAGACACGAGCCACTAGCAATAGATGTCCTTCATATGATTTGTATCAATTATGTCTACACTGAACTCTGAGATGTAACTGTTGTTCCTGCAGAGACAGCTAATTTAATGCCTATGCAAAGTACCAAAGGTAAACTAAGCATCAGAGTTTATATCCAACATCCTGCATGACTTTTCTAACCCATGCATTAGTCTGCAGTTTCAGTTATTGCAGTGTTATTGATATCTGAAGTATCTAAAGAAGAACTACACTGTTTATACCAGAAATGACCACAGTGACAACTTGCACAATGCTAGTAAATTTGTTTGAGTCAGGTAAGACCAGGTAGAGAAATACAGTCTTTTTTTCCTGCCATAATTAGAGTATTTGGCCTGTTTCATTACTCTAGGGGCTGAGTGACCTATCTCATTTAAAGTACTGGGGAAGGAAACATGACCCTAAGTCATCAACAAGGCAAAGCAGTAACTTTGAAAGGAGAAAGATGGAGAAAGAAAGAAGGAGCATATCATCACACTTCACATCTCCCCATCCTCCAAACCAATAGTTGAGAAAATTATCATTTCTTGGAGCACCTACCCCTAAGTCTTCATTGGCTAGAAAAGCCTCTTTGCTGCTGAGCCAGCTCTCAGTCTGTTCCACATAGCCATAGAATTTCTGCACAGGGAGAAGAAACAATCATGAACATGTAAAATAAAACACAGTCCTGACTTTGGCAGAATATACTGAAAACAGCCTAAATTGCTCAGGCTTTTGCAAAATTTAACCACAAGAGCATTGGATGGCAATAAGCATTGGATGCTGCCAAAACCACGCACGTAACAATTATTGAAGCTTTCTCTTTAATAAGATGACTGTTTCTTTTTGTCTAAGACACTGGATACAATACAAGTACTTGCAGCATGTTTCCTAATGATGTATAGAAGGTGTTATGTAAAACAACTGGCCTGAAATAAGTATAATGTAATCCATAAGAAGTGTGAAAGCAGTCCTTACCATATGGTTTAAGTTCTTATGTACGTGAAGTATTTTAGATGGGTCTAGTAGGACAAGCTGTTATTTAAGGCGCTTGACATTCCACATTGTAAAAACTCTCTTTCAGCTATTTCTGACTTAGAGCAGAAATTGTGTGAAGTTAGATGATGGTTACAAGTCTATGTTTCTGGAAAACTGCAGCCAAAACAGTTCTTACATTAGGAAAAAAATGCCAGAGGAAGAAAACTAGATTTTGTCCATTTTTTTCTTCCATTTTTTCTTCCATTTTCTTTTTCCAATTGTTTTAAAATATGCCTCTGTCCATACTGTTTTTCTTGGGGGAGAGAGTTTAGAATTTAGTAGGATTTTCTATTTCAAGTATGTTCCTTTTGCCAACTACATGAATGTCCTATTGGACAGATTGACAATGTTTAATTTTGTAAATTTCATGGCCTCTGAAAATCAGATGGTCATACATTTAGGAAAAATGTATGTAATTTGTAAAGACAGAATTTAAAGGTACAGTAAAAGCCCTGCTATTATTGAATGTGTTCTGCCCTCAGTCATCTTCCAGAAATCATTGTTAATCACTGGATATTATTACATCATCCTCAGCTAATGGTAACCCCTGTTATAAATACGCTGCTTATTCTGAGAAAAGCTGTGTGTGCATTTCATTTTGAATGTCTTTTTACTTACCTGTAAATCTTGTGCTTGAAACAATTTTATATATTGCTCCTGCCATGCTTGGATCAATTCAGACCAGGCTTTCTGTAGTCTGGAGAGAGACTGATGAATCTCAGGGGTTGCATAGTGACCAGAATTGGCAAGCTGTTGACCATAGTTACTGAGAGAGTTGAATCTTTCCACTCGTGCTTCAATCTCCTCCTAAAATATATTACTAAAGTTGATGTCAAGGGTTTATGGTATGCCAACTATTCAGAATACAGGCCTTAAGGGGGAGAATATAGACTGTAACTTTCCAACACTAATATTTGTGTGGAAAATCATTCGTCTTTGAGCTGTGTTACTGAAAAAGCACAGAATTGCCTAAGAGAAAATAAATGAGGACAATAAATGACTTTATTGCTCTAGGAATGACTGGTCTCCTACAAATCAAATTGGAATTCAGTTAGAAACAGATTGGAAAATGCTCACATATAAATGAACACAGTTTTGAACACCCATAGTACTGTATCTCCCACTGAGTTTTCCTATATAAAGGTGGTTGTTGTGAGACAAACAGCATCTAGATGTTTTTCCTCTCCTGCCAGGTAAGTTGGCATCAGATTATTACATTAAAAACACTGTTCTACTTTATTCCATTCTATTTATGGTGTTAAGATGAAATATTTAACTTTTTATGCTGGTCTGAGGAATGAATTATGCCTTTATACTGAATCCTCAAGGTTATCAGATTAAAAGCAAGAGTGAGCTCTGCAAATTGAGCGTGGAATTCCTAATATAAACCATTTGAAAATAAAAATAACCATATACTGAAATAATACTGCGCAAGAACTTGCAAACTACCTTAAAAATGATGTCATGGACTACTAAATGTCTGAAATTACAGCTGCTCTTCTTAGAGATTTCTTTTAGAGGGATGATGGTGCCTAGAGTTTGACAGAACAGCTGTAAGATCCAATTCTACTTTTTTATTCAGATTACTGCTTTGCAGTCAAATATAGTCTCCCCTAAGGACTATAGTTTGAGCCACTAAATTAAAAAAAAAAAAAAAAAAAAAAAGAAGAAAAAGCCATTTTCTATTGTGACTTATAATTTAATCTAGTCAACCCACCAGAAAAGGAAGCATTCCCTGAATTCCACCTTTTCTGTGCGACTATGTCATTAGAATTCTTGGGTTCCTTTACTAGCAAGATCGAGATCTAGATCTCGATCTTGCTACTATCTAAATTCAAAATACACCACAACAGTGTGTTGAACTTTTTATAGTTTTCTACTGTTTCTATTACTAATGGAAAAAAAAAAAAAAAAAAAAAAAAAAAAAAAAAAAAAAAAAATTGAATTAAGAAAAAACTTTTAAAAGACATAAAAATAGAAGCAGAGGGGGCATCAGGCGTTTGACACTAAATTCAGGTCTGGAAAATGACTTAGAATCTAACATTATTCATGCTTGTAATGGGAATCGCAAAGCACAGTATTTTAATTGTTAGTATTAGTCATGATTCTGAGAATATGCTTTTTAGAAAAGGAAATATAACTACAAAGAAGAGGTAATACAGGAACTGAAAGGTGGCTACTACATGTGGGAAAAATTAAAATATCAGTGTTTCTTTTTAATGTTAATAATAGCACTCCTTTCAGAAAACCATCAAAAATATGAACCAAATCAGCCATCAAAAGATTATTGGTAATTTTAAGTTCTTTACTATGAGAGTGGTGAGGTGCTGGAACAGGCTGCCCAGAGAGGTTGTGGATGCTCCATCCCTAGAAGTGTTCAAGGCCAGATTGGATGGGGCCGTCTGCAGCCTGGTCTGGTATTAAATGGGGAGGTTGGTGGCCCTGTATGTGGCAGGGGGAGCAGGAGATTCATGATCCTTGAGGTCCCTTCTAACCCTGACCATTCTGTGATTTGTACTGAGATATGAAGAGTTCCAGTACAATGCGATGGTAATTTACTGCTCTGTATGAGACAAACTGCTGGTTTTATTTTCTTCTCAGGAAAATGGAGTTTGCATCACAAAATCTAGCTCACAGCTAGACTGACATTAACTTCTTGGCAATCTGAGCAAGAGATGAGAGCTGAGCATGTTTTGAGACTGAATCAGCTTTTCACCTGCAGAGCTGGATAGCAGAAGATGTGAGCAGTAATGTGGCTTCCCAGGAAATGAGCTCCTAAATAGCCAGTGGGATAGAGTTCCATCAGTTCTTAGGTGATCTCTGTCACTAGCCTGTTACTGGAACAGACTCTCACCATGTTACTGTCAATTCATGCAGCAGAAATTCTGCTGTGTCTGCAGCATTTAGTTCCCACAGGACAGATTGACAACACCATAGAATGGCTTGGGTTAGAACGAACCTGAAAGTTCATCAAGTTTCAACTGTACAGCCATGGGCAGAGTTGCCACCCTCTAGATGAGTATATTCAATTGGAAGCAATAATGATACTTGCCTTTCTCTGCTGATGCTCCTCAATCATGCTTTCCGCTTCATTTAGGCTTTTAGGAAGCCCCCCTGCTTCCATTAAGCCTCTGATGTTTTGAATCCAATCTATAATTTCCTTCATCTCAAAGTTAAACTTCTGCAACTGATATGAGGCTGCCAGCTTCTCCTTCCTGCAACACAATGTACAGTTTAGCATTATCCAACACAGAGTTGTCTAGTTCCCATTCCCACCCCATTTGCAGAGGAAGGTATACTGTGAGAAGGCAACTGAAGTGGATTCAAGCCTCCTAGCTTTCCCTTGCTGATCCTAACTATTTTCACATTAAATCAAAATTACACAGATGCATGCTGCCTTGGAGACAACAGGCTTGCCTTCTTTTTTATGACAGTTCATTAGAATAAGAAAGGTAAAGATCCTTACAGTTGTTGTTTCCAGAAACAATTCCTGCTCAGGCTTAAGTCTTTCTTGTTTTGAAAATATTCAAGAAAAGAAACATGAAAAAATAAGTATTTCACAAAATGTTCATGACAAATGTTATCTGTTAGTCTGGAGGCATTTTAGTAAGGAAGTCATTTTAAGCTAGGAAGTCATTGGACTAACTTTCCTGAAGTCACATCTGTGGAACTTCTGTTGCCCTGTGCCTCTTGTTCCAAATGGAGATGTTCTAGCTACCTGTATAAGCTCTGAATGGATCCTCAAAAACTTTTGGAAATCCCCTAACAAATAGATGATTTGCTACTCCAGGGAATAGCTTTGCTCCCGATGAGAGACAGTCAGACCACAAAAAGCCTTTACCTTTGTTTGGCCTGTCCCTGGAGTCGTAGCCAGTTGTTTTTCATCTCCTGTTGCTTCATAGTCAGCTTGTCATTTATGGATGGATTCCTTGTGGAAAGGCGGAAAGATTCCAATTCCAATGGCTGGAAAGAGATTTATAGTGGGGTGAATTTATGCCAAAAAAAGCTTATGTTCATTCCTGAATTTGCCTTTCAGAACAAGTTCATTTTAAGATTCTAGTTCTTAAAAGTGGATACCTAGATTATAATATTAAAATATATATGTTACTATATGCACAAAAAATAATATGGATTTCTGAGCAACCGTCTAAGTGGAGAAAGATACATTTGTTTTGTTTCAACACACAAATGCTAATAAACAATTAAGAAAGCAATTTTGCGGAACGGGGACAAACAGAGAAAAAAATGAAGTAGTCACAGTTTGCATACTATTGTGAAGAAAAGATTTATAGGAAGTTTGCAAAACTATGTTCCGTATGAAACTATTTCAGCCAACAGTGCAAATGATGAGGCATTGGTACAGGATTTCTTCTACTGCTGCTCATTGGAAAATATATATAAGCATTTTTAATATGTAGTTATATAGGAAGTCTAAACTGTAATTAATGCTCAGATTAGTCCTAAGCCATGCAAACTGGGCAATTTACAACAGCAAGAGCTGATCAGGGAATTAACCTAAGATTCTGAGGTTTGACAGCTATATCAGAAAAATACGTGAACTGAGATTTTGTGTTTTTTTTCTGAACTGCACTGTAGTACAACTCATGGATCTGAAGAGACGTGTCAGAGCTTGCATCAAATTTCCAAAAAATAAGAATTTTTATAGTATCCTTTGTACTTTTTCACTTCTTACCTCTATTTTGGACTTAATAACACTGATTTCTCTCTCCATCTCTTCATGTCTTCGAATAAGGTTTTCCACACTTTCAACATCTTTCCCATAATCCAGTGCTTGTATCAGGACACTCTGAAGGGGTACAGGAAGTGTAAATGGTGATGACACAAAGAAGAAGGGTAATATTTTACTTCTATCAAATTGCTTCCTTATTCCCTTCTTTTTATTGCCATTGGAATGCTTTTATTGTCTTTTTAAGTATCTATAAAGCTCTTTATGTCTGCACTCTCAACAGAAATAGAACAAGAACTTTGAATATTCACAGATCTACATAAGATCTGGGCATTCACGTGTTAAACAGAAAGGCAGGAATGCTTCCCTACACTTCTCAACCTTTATTTTCTCTCTCTCTCTCTTTTTTCTTTCTCCCTCCACCCCCCACACATAGCTCAGAATAGCCAAATATTTCACATTCAGTTGTGTTGCAGAAGCTTGCAAGAGCTGTGTTTCGCAAAAATGTGGAAAAAAAGTTAATCTTCAGAACTCTATCACAAGTGAAATCACAGACAATAAAGGAATACATTCATAAAAGTTGTTACAAAAATTTCAAACTAACGGTCTTGTAACCTGAAGTACTCCTGTCATATATTTGACTACTGGCTTACAGTTCAATAAACAGTATTTGTTATATCCATGAAGTCATTAATTCTTATATAAGTCTTCTATTAATCTCAAAATTATAAACCAGAACAGGCATTTTTACCATATGAAAAAAAAGAAAGAAAGAGACTTTTATAGAACTTATCAAAGTTGCATATTTGCCTACATTGCACAGCAGGGAGAGATGAGCAGTAAGTGCTAAACAAACTAGCTTTGAATTCGGAACACTGGAAGTTGCTACATCCAAACTAAGTGCATAATTAATTCAGGTCAAGTTCTATGGTAGTTCATCTAATTTCTGGTATTCAAAACTCACTTTGAAATTTACCTTTTTAGCCTTGAGTGACTTAAGGACTAGTAATCTGCAATGTGTTTAACATCTTCCTGCAGACTTGATACATAGACAACTGTCAGGGGCTACTGCTAGATAGTCAGTATATCTTCAGTAATACAGATATCTGAGTTTATCACTCAGAAAACAGAACATTTTCCCGTGTCAATTAATCCAAATCTGGGAACTCACCTTCTCAGTAATTCTCTCTGTGATGTCATCAATTTCTCTTATCAAGGCATGAATCTCCAGAGCTCCTTCTAATTTCCTCCTGTATGCATTCAGGTTACCATGGAAACTGTTCCACCTTTTATTGGAAAATAATATTTTAGGAGCATATTTCAGAGGTGAAAACTTCCACAACTGAGTTTCATAATCTCAGTTCTAAGGAAGAAAGTCTAGACTTCTGAGCTACATTGTGTATTGATCCCCAATTCCTCAAAATAGCAAATGCAGCATGAAACATCAGCCTGATGAAACTATCTGGCTATATTCGTTCCAGGTTTTTCAGGATGGCATAGAAAGTAAAAGCTACAAAGTCCTGACACAATTTCCTTAAATTATCTTAACTAGTGGACTGTGAAGTAGCAGAAAGAATATGCACTTCACCAGGGCAACTTTTTGAACAGGTAGAAGTGCCTTAGCTTTATGAACATAGTCTGTAAAACGCAGTGAAAAAGCCTGTTTGCCTCCAAGGACAGAAACGACTTTGGTCCTGCAGGACAAGAAATCCTCTTGGCTAACTGCTCCGAAATCTTGAAAGGCAGCTATGGTGCATGAAGTCTGGTAGTCATTATGTTAAAAAAAAAGACACATTACTCCACTGAGCCTAGCCCACCAAAAATACCTCATCCTACCTTTCTGTTTTCATTTTATGTAGAAGATTTAAAAGCATACTCACTTCTCATTGAGCTGCTTCCGGCGCTGATATATTGTCTTTGTCTCTTCCTTGTTTTGTCTCTCCAGTTTCATGGCCAGGGCATTGATAGCCTTGATGTGAGCATCATCCACTGTTGTCTCCTGTAAAGTGAAGAAAGGACAAAACAACAATAGCAGTGACAAGCAAGATTTCTATCTCGCTACCAGAAATTTCAATCAGCTCTATTATCACACTTCTTATCAGTCCCAGATGAGCTGACAGTTCAAGCAAGAAAGAATGTTAATGATGATACACTATGTAATGATGATACACAGATTCAACAGTGATTTAGGACTATGTAAAAACTCTTAGAGCTTCTTTTCTAAGCCAGGCATTCCAGCAGGGGCTCATATGTTGAGGAAATGCAGCTGCTGGTTACATAGATGGCTGCCGTAAAACAGATGAGATGTGGCAGACTGTTCCTGCATCAAACAGATGAAAGACTTGTGGCTCTTAACTTTACATAGGCATCTGTCCAGAAGTTTGTTCCACATCAAGGACAACAGCCTTAAAACCTATACAGTCTAAAGAAACCAAATCATAAATTGGATAGTAAGATGTGTCACTGCTTTTCCTTTAAAAGAAACATCACTGCATAATGAAAGGTATGCAAAGCCTTTCAATTTTCTTCCCAAGTAAAATACATACTACAGGAAGGATAATAGTTGCACATTGCAAATATATCTTCTGGACTATAACGGATAATTCTTTTCAAGCATGATGGATAGTCAACACAGAATACTGCTCCAGGATTCAAAAACATTCTGTATTTTTGCAAGACCAGTAAATCAAAGGCTTAAAGGGGAGACATTAATCACTGGAGTAATAGAAGCACAGTTGCCAGAAGCCAGCGATTTTTTAATAGAAATATTTATTCAAACTGAATTTTATTTATGGTACATTCATACCAAGATGTCTATTTCCATATGTACTTCAGTATTACAAACAGCCACAAAGCAAACAAGATAAACCAGTAGACAGCCACATATTGCTTCTTCAGAAACCTCAGCCTCCTCTCCTGGGAGCTAGCAACACAATATAACAGAGTCTGAGTAGAAAACTTCGCAACCATCAGTGTGGGACAGTCGATCCCCACTCTGCTCTCAGATTTGTCTAGTGGGGAAACCTAGACCAAATGGATGCACATACTGTGCCAAGACCAGACTGCTTCTGTCTGGATCACCCTATAAAGCATTGTATATTCAAGCACCAGCTATGAAGGCATCAGTCTCAGTAGTTTCCTGTAGGAATCACGTTTAAAGTGGTAAAGAAGCAGTGCCTAGAAGCAGGCAGTGTTGAAGACCAAGGGCACATAAGATCTACCTTATTCAGTGGAAATACTTATTTTTTCAGTCTTATACAGTTCCTGTCTCTATCCTTCTTTTTTGCTGGTACAATCCATAGCAGAACTCTTAGCTCATAGCTCAGCTGGTGTAGACTGAAGGGTGAATGAAGGTCGCTTCACTTCCCTGATTCCATGGTGCTAAAATTCAAGTGTTTTGGCTTTCTGACCAGATCCAATGTATTGTTGAAAATCTTGCTGGGTTCTGGAAATGGGAGCTCAGAGTTTTCCCCCAGGTGTCATGCATATCTATGCATGTATTTTGCGTAAAAGAAGATTGTTTTCTTCAGCTAATAGGCATCAGAAAGAGAAGATGGGAGCTGGCAATACAGTAACTGGCAAATAGTATAAAAGGTAAACAAAAAAAAGAGAATATTATGAGTGCACATAGAAGTAAACCTCACTCATGAAGTTCTAATTGGCCTAATAGTGCAGACTACAAAGTATGCACAGGGATCTTTCCTGTGTGACACAGAAACCTGTTTGTCCACATCTGTGTAGTTCATAAAGAGAGAAGGAGAGGCTACTACAAATATATTGTCTTGATAGATGGTCTCACACCTTTCCCAGAGGGAGCTGAAGATCATTTCAATATCTTAGGAGGTGATAATGCTTCTTACTTCCCCGATCTTTCATCTTAGAGTAATGGAATTGTATTTACTATCTGAATAAGCTAAAAAGTTAACTGCTGCTTCTAGCATCACAAGCTACGTGGAAACAGGCAAGGAAAACATCTCTTACCCCTGATGTTGCTCCACGGAACTCATTTAGCTTTTTCATGAGCTGCAGACAGTGCTCATAGTCATTTCCCACATCACCTATGTTAATCATGACTTCCTGAGGAAAGAAGCAGCGGATAGACAAACATTCAGGTGAAGAGTACAAGAATATAACACATTCCAATGCTTACGGTGCTGCAAAAAGTTCTGTGATTTTCTCTGTGAATCACTGACCTACAAATTCTGAAGTAGTCACTTCTAATCTTTAGATAATGATGAGACTTAGCCCCAGTTTCTTTTCCAATCTATTACTGAATATGAAACAGCCTCCAAATGAAAACTTAGTGGATTAATGACTCTTCCTTCAAATAGAAACTTGCAGATTTGACAGACAATGAAACTGAATGTCAGTTGCCACATACTTGAAGTCCCTTCTATTCTAGTGTACTTTTAGGTCTGTTTTGACAGAGACACACAAGAATAATAATCACAACTTCTTTATGTGCACACTTTACATGTGATGTGTTAGTACTGTTCAACCAAATTTGGCACAGAAACTCTCTAGAAAAGTTTTAGAATCTGTTGAATTATTCCTTCCATGTTGTTTGCAGAGCACATCATGATTCTCTCATGAAGAAGGCCCTAAGAAGGCCTGGAGGTTGATACGTATCACACATTTGTTGTGATATAGCAAGTCACTAGTGTGCTGCTTTGTTTAAATATTAGAGTTAATTTACCTTTTCTCTGATCCAGGCTTCCACCTGGTCAACTTTCTGAAGAAATTCCAGGAAATCCCGACTATCCTCCAGCATCTTTCCACGGGCAGCAACAGCTCTTTTCAGCTTCTCCCAACGCTCCTGAAGCATGCGGACCTGACGGCGGATCTCCCCTGATTTTGGGTGGCCCACTGAAACCAGGGCTTCTCCTTTCTTTGCATTCAGGAGAGGGAATTAGATATGAAGGTTACTACTGACTTCTCATGTCAATACTATGTTATTAGACTTTTCAAGGACTACTACTTTCCTAACCTGCACTGCACAACGACTTACTAATTTCTCAGGTCCCAAGTAATACAGCTCAGTTGAACGCTTTTACATCTGGAAGCTAATCAAGCACACCAGATTTGAATATTCACCTGCCAAGGATGACATTCGTGGAGTGAGAGCACAAGAGAGGCATTATGGATAATTGTACCCTTCAACAATATGATCTGCCCATGTTCAGTGAGTTTGTTTGGCAACTGAGCATGAAATCCTATTTACTTTTTGTGGAAGTAATCACTTCTGCAGTTGTGATTCGCAGGGAGAAGTTGGTGATATCTTTCTCTTTGGACAATAACAAAAGATGAAAGTCTTCCTGGAAATTAAGGAATCTCTCTGTTTTAAATTAATGGGATTCCATTTCCATGGTATAGTAACTGGGTTCTCATCATATGAGTAGAAAAAATGATAAAGAGATGGTGAGGAAGCTATCCATCCTTCTTATTCCATCCTAGATAACCTGTAGTGATCTGTAAAAACACTATCAGAGTGTTAGTGTTACCTTATTAACAGCTGTGATGATTTCTTCATTTGCTAGAATCTCTGCCTCAAAGACCTGATGCTTCTGCAGCAGCTTCATTTTGTCCTGCAGATTGCTGGGATCTTGTATGGAAGGATCCTCTAGCTTCTGCATGCGCTCACTGATCCAGTCTTCTGCCTGTAGCAGCATGAAGCACTCAAGTTAGCATGACAACCACATGCCATCCTGGGGTCTCCTCCTAGTACACTGTTCTATGAAGTTTCCTATCCCTGGGCTCTTCAGTTTCTGAACTATTCTACTTGAAAGGAAATAAAAGCAGGTAGAAATGAAAATAATTTTTATCTGACAACAGGAATAATAAAAAAAATTCCTTGAAAGCAAACACTTTGCTGCTACACTTCATAACGTTTGAAATATTCTAATCAGGAACACCACATTTGGACCACCAGCTGAATCATGAAGACTAATAATGTAATAGTAGTAATGTAATGAAGACTAGTAATGTAAATGTTACACATTTCTCCTAAGAAATTCTTTCTTAGGAGGCTTAAACTTATGTAGAAGGAAACGGACAACAGGATAGTGACTTTTCCACATTTTTTTTATAGTTTGCTAAACTTACTCACTTTGCATTGACACAAATATCTTCTGTCCATCAAAGCACACAACTGAACATTTGACACACACTGTAATTGATTCTGTTGTCCTCAGAGCACTTCAGTGACTGCAGCACAGCAAATTGAAGGCAGCCTTATCAGTTTCAAAGCATCTTGGCTGTCCTTGTGATACTGCACTACATACAAGAGCTGACAACTGGAAGATTTTCTCAGTTAATTAAAATTTTTAAGTATTATTTCAACTGCTTAAATTTTACTAAAAATTTTTTAGAAAAAAAAAATTAACTAAAATTTTAACTAAAAATTGTTTTCACTAGCAGCACATTCCCCTGAAACCATTTCCCTCAAAAGTACAGCTAGAGATTCAAAGAGCAGTCTTTTGCCTTATGTCAAGGTTGCCCAGGACAGCAGTCATCTGCTGTTTTCATTTCTGACACCCTCCTTACAAGCTAGGGCCTTCTCCCATCACCCAGCCACATACTAACGCTTTGAGGTCACTTAAACTGACTTCTCATTTGAATGAGAGAGACTCATCTGTGCAGTTAGACTGGGAAACTAATGTATTCCCTGCACACAACCTCTCAAAGTGCGATTCCTCACCTATTTTCTAATAATAGGCAAGGGCTTTATGGCAAACTGAATAAAACTATTAAAAAAAAGACACATCTGCACACTTATTGGCTTAATTTATTCTCACTTTACTGAAGACAAGGACAGTGAGCCTAGTGCTATACTCACTGCAGGTACATGAGAACAGTCTTATTTCAATGAGACTCATAAAAAAAAAAGTGGGCTTTATCAATTTAGAAATCTATGCTTTCAAAATGTATATGATTTTTTATTAACAGAAGTATTTCAAACATACACACAAAAAACTGTTTGATCAGTGGAAATTACTTTAATTATGGAGTAAGAATTTTCAGGGGGGTGGGATCTGTACTATCACAGGAATCACAGAATTGAAGGGGTTAGAAGGAACTCCTGGAGATCATTAAGTCAAACTACCCTGGTAAAGCAGGTTCCCAAGAGTAAGTTACACAGGATAGCATTCAGGCAAGTTCAGAATACCTCTAGAGAAGGAGACTCCCAATAAATAAGAATAAGCAATGACCTCACAGATTGCACAACTAAATTCAAAACTCATCTCTGCAGTTTAATTCTCCTCTGGGGCTTGTCCTCATAAATGAACTCATACACACCCAGAACATCGTTAAATTTAAGTTAATCATTCAATTCAACCAAAGAGGAAAAGAAATATTACTGCAAGATTTTTTTTTTTTTTAATTACTTGGTGGCATTCACATTCTGTAGCAGTAGGCAATGACTTTAGATTGACAGACTAAATGAGTAGTTACTTTGAGAGCAAAAACTCTCTACAGAACTCTTGGCTGAATCAATACAGAGAAATTCCTCACTATACAGAGCCATATGCTGTGTTGTATGTTATTCACAATGATGGAATGAAGGAGGACCCCAGTCCAAGCACTGATTTGACAATTATAGATAGATGGGAAGCAATTAAGAAGCATTCTTAGTGAAGAGGTTGACTGTATCTCTAGGAGCACATGACGGTTTCCTCCAGTAGAGTGGATGTTAGCAGGTATGTGACCTCTTTGTCAGAGGTATAGCGTTCTTTTAAAAATTAGCACTTTTAAAAGTTAGCACTGTGCAGTGCACTATCCATTCCATCCACTTCTAGGCCACAACGTGGACTGACTGTGATTAGTGAACTGGTTCATGTGGTAGGAAAGGTATGGCTAAATAATACAGGTTAATATTTGACTGTGCAAATAATTCCTAATAAAGTTTATTTTAAAAAGCAGAGTGCACCTCTGGCTCATCAGCGCAGCCAAAGAAGAGGATATTTAAATATTTGATTGTTACTGGGGGAGCTCTAAATATAAATTGTTATAAATGGAATTTACTGCCTATTTATTTATTTTAAAATGTGGTTGTTAGGAATTGGTTGAGGAAGTGTAAGATTGGTCTTTGCTGACAACCCTAATTTGAACTGCGTCAGGACAAGTGCCCTTTTTGTGGAATGGGAGGTGACAAGTACCTGCAGCTTTTCTTTAAAACATGGAGAATGTTCCAAGGGATGTAGCAACAGAAGGGCTTATCAGGCCAGGAAGAGTGTTTGCAAATGTCCTTTCTTGTCTATGTGCTGTTGCCTATGTCAGCACATTGGATGTTAAGACGTTTTTCAGTCACACGCACTGTGCTATCCTTAGAAAATCCAACCTGTTATATCTTCCCAACCGCTGTGCCAGGAACAGAGCTGCTTGGTTACAAGACTATGGCCAGAACTGGATACAGGCTAACCTAATCTGCAGAGACACGCTTATTGAAGCTGAAGAACTATACTTACAGAACTGTTTTGAAGACTTTCAATAAGCATCCACTGGTAGAGCATAGCGCCCTTGCCATATTGCTTTCCACACTGCGTTCACTCTGCCTTAAAACACTCTTTCTATCCCGCTAAAGGAAGCATAAAGCAGTGGCTGGCAGTTACTTTTTGATTAGTTTTATTTTATCAGGACTCCTGATGTGTAAAGAAGCTCGAATGGTCACAATCCCACAACAATGGCACGTATAGTAAAAACAATGGTGTTGGCTCACCTACCACATGAATGTAGCAGTAAAGCAGTTGCCATCTCAGAGTAAATTATCAATTCAGCTAATCTCTGGCAAAAACAAGCACTCTATCCAACAGATGTAAGCAGTTCCCCATTCTTCCACACTCGTCTAAATTTCTTACCTCTGCCAAGTTCTGATAGAAAAGTGCCAGAAGAAGGGCGGTCTGCAGCTTTTCTCTCCTGCTCTGGGAGAGATTCTTGATCTGCTGCTTCCTTTGAAGAATGGTGTTCAGTTTGTGCTGAATCTGTATCCCATCCAATCCACCATCCTTTTCTAGCTTGTTTGCTTGTTCTTGAAGAGACATCATCTGAGAAGGCAATAAATCTAAAGTCAATTAATTGCTTTCAAGTGATGTTAAAGAAATAAAACTTCAGGCTAATTTCCATACCATTTTTTGCTGGAAGAAGCAAAAAAAAATGTTAGGGACAGGTTAACCAGCATTTCCCCCACAGTGCCCCCTGCCCAGTACTACAACATATCCACTATCTCCTTATCATTTGTTACTTTAGCACACTGTGATTATTTAGATGAAATAAAGCTGTAGCTAGGAGTCCTTTTCCCACTGATCAGGTGGTGCAAGGAGTCATGGAGCAAGCCTGGCACTTATGACTGCCTGGATTTTATTGTTTTGTGGAAATCAGGTGTTGGGAGGTAGTTCTCAACCCAACAATAAATCTGCCAGGGAGGAGGTACAGGGCTGGGAGCTCATTCCATCTGGAGAAACAGGCACAGGCCCAGGTTTCAGAGCTTAGCCCTAGCATGGGTGAAATACAGCAGCTGGCCATCAGCCAGCCAGATTCTTTTAGGTGTGGGTGAGCAATCCAGCTTCAATTCCACAGATGCAAAAAAACTAGACAATTTAGTACAGACATTATATAATAAATATATATTTAAATAATTAGCAAAACACCAACTCTGACATACTGTATTTTACATGCTTCAAAAGCCACATTCTTTTTAAGAAAAAAAGGTGAAAACTTCTGGTATCCATAACACAGTATGGTCTGCTTTAAATATTTTTTTTCCTCCTAAGTCCCAGTGTTTGATTTTTCTAAGTGTTTTTTTCATCTGCTTCAAGACAATGCAGACAAGACTTGGAAATGGATTGTTTAATACTTTTCTCCACTACCCTGTCTGTTATTTCACTAAGCTTCCCCATTTTTCTCTGATTCAAGCATATCAGGCACATCACATCTGTTGCCACATTAATAAAAAACAAATAGAATTATTCCAGTTCCTGTAATGGTAGAATAATCCTTATTGTTTACTGTACCTTTTCATCCTGTGATGCCAGTAGCTTCTCAAAAGCCTCATGTTTCCTAATCAGTTGCTCTACTTCATCTACAGAGCTTCCAAGGTCACTGCTTTTCAAATAAACCTACAAAAAACATTTAATACTTCACTCACTTGATTAAACATCACATAATCCCAATTCATAAATATGAGAAGGGATATTAGCTCTACAGCACACTTGAGAGGAAATAAAAGGAAAAGAAGGCAATTCAAACTGGAAATGAAATAGCAGAGCTTTATGGTCTTGAGTAAGAGAGATACAATAGCAGGTCCTACCATGTAAACTGACCTGTCTCTGCTTTCTCTAAATCACAAAGCTGGTAAATTCAACAGCCATTCTTGTAATCCAAAACCAGATCAACACTGCCATGTCTGATGTGCCTTATAGTTTCTTCTTAGAATACATCCCACAACACAGACTTTATAGCCTCCCTTGGCAATTCATTGCACTGCTTCATTACCATCACCATTAACAAGATTTTCCAAGTACATAACCTGAAAATGCATTGCTAATATTTCATCTCATTACATTCTGCCCTCTTCAGCACAGAACGAAAATAATTTCTTTTACATTTGCTTCAGCTTTGTACATTTTTGTATGCTCACATAGGCTTAATAGGTATTTCTATCATCTCTTACTAAAACTACACTGGAGCAGATCAATCATTCCACAGATGCTGTGTCTCCTTGACTTCTAATTATTCTCATTGCTCTCCCCTGAGTCTTTTCCATTTCCACTTATTTTGAAATGGTGTTCCTACGATTTGATGCAGTACTTGGCTGAATCTTCCAGAATGAAGGTAGCAGAGAGCTTCCTTCTGGTGCCTTTCAAAGTGTAATCATGCATTTGTGTATGGTGCTTATCTTATACACAATACCTTGAACTCAAATTCACCTTGTAAACTGCATTAAGTTTCCAGAATCTTCTTAGAAGAACTGCTATAAGACCAGTTTGTTTCTGTCCTGTGTTTGTTCAGCTGATTATTTATGAAAAATATCATATGATTCTATGATCCTTTGATAATGCTGTACCTGAAACAAGCATATTAGATCTTCTATTTTTTCATGCTGTGTTTCCAACTGTCTGGCATTAATTTTATCTACTATCATGTCAGTCTCTGAGGTAGTAAGACTGTAGTCTAAAAAAAAAATTAATCAGTTTTAAGGAAACTGCTTTACTAGTCACTTAAATGCTGTTATGACATTTTCTAACAAATCCCTGCACATCGCTAATGCACCGCTGTGCTTGTTGACTCCTTCCTGATGTTAAGAAAATTGGTTGCACAATTACATCCTCCATGCATTCAGTCTCTGGGGAATCTTCTGAAGATGTTTCCTAGGCACCTTTTACATGCAATGGAATCCACATCCACAGCACCAACAGGCCCAGGCAGCCCCGACCATTCTCTGAATGCCCTCCAGCCCCATCTGGGGGCCCCACTGAGGCTCTGCTCTGGCCTCTGCCTTGTCAGAGCTACGCTGAATGGAGGCCTGAGCCTGGCTCTCCTGGATGGACACAGATGGCACTTGCTTTATCACCTTCATCTCCAGCTGGTGGATGGAGCTGGATAATGCCACTCTGCTTGGCCTCTGTGGCTTAGAGGACTTACTGCTAGACTTAAGTCTGACTTTCTTGTTCATTTTTGGGAGCTAATGAGTGAAATATTTTGCGTGTAGAGAAAAATGTACAGAAGAACATTACACCCAGACCAGATGTTCAAACTGTTCTGTACTAATCCATGCAGAGTACCAGAAGAGACATGAGTAAATCCCAACACAGTAATCATTGTCAGGAAGAGGGGAAGGCCATGTAGAATAGATCTACGTTTTTAAGAAGTCTAGCCCATGAATATTAAATACAATTCCAACCAGAATGCAGGTATTTTGTCATTGAAACTTTAATCCTTTGATCTATCTAATCATCAAGTGTACAAACTTATGAGATTTTTTTTTTTTAGAGTGTTTTTGTGTTTGGTTTGCTCTTGTGGAAGAAAAACTCCATGCACATCTGTTTGCTCTATTGCTGCATTCTTAATGCACTTATAATTGGCTTCCATTTCTACTCTGCTGTTAGCTGGCACAGAAACAAAGCTATCAGCTGATGCTTGGCACTTCTGTTTGTTGTATATAAACACAGAGCCACATACTGCACCCTCTATATTCATGTTTTGACAGCTCCTTTAAAGACAACGTAGTTTCTCTACCTTACTTTGTGGATTATTATTTCTGGTTAAAAAAAAAAAAAAAAAAAAAGGATTTACAAAGGAAAAAGAAAATCATTACAATTTTCCACGTATCACTCCTTTATTTACCAACTGTTAGCAGTGGAGCTACAACATTCTACACAAAAAAACTGCCAGTAGTTTTCCTGCTCTTATAATCTACGGTGGAAGAAAAAGCAAAGGGACATCTGCTGGTAAGGACGGTTACTTTCCTTGGAAAAGGGAGACATTTGAGAGCACGGGTGTGGGACAGTGAGTCATAATCAGCTGCCTCTGACTGCTCGGTGTCTTGCTCCTACTGAAAATCACTACGCACGGGTAATACATTCAAGCCCCATTCCCTGAGCTCCCAGAGCAGTGGAAAAAGTGCTTCTGACATTTGAGCAGGCCCCCAAAGTAGAAGCTCATGCAAGTGTGCTTGAGAATCCATATTTTAATACTGAAAAAGAAAACTGTTACAAAAGAAAAGTGGCTGCACACATTGCAGGAGAGGCAATTGCCATGTGCTTAGAAGAAGCCAGTACCAGCAGCACTAGCAGTGCTACTTGGAGAGCTGACGAGATAAAAACTTTTCATTTGTCTTGTAAACAGAAATCTTATTACAGAAATTGCTAGAATCAGAACAGCAACAGTTTTTCATTTAAGTATTTGTTATATCAATCTTAAAGCAGAACAGAAACTAGCTCACACAATATGATGTTGGCCCTTGGCCAATTACATCATTTTCTGGCATAGGGAATGGCTTCAGACAGGTCCCCAAACTCCTACTCTGAAAGTGACGTGTTAATTTCAAATACGAAAACATTGCATAGCTCTCCTCAGGTAACCTACTAGGGCCTCCCACAGCACACAGCAGGTATAAACTTTCTTTCAAGTTTGTTTCCATTATGAATCATAGCCCATCATCAAGAATCTAATTCTCAGCCGCAAAAAGCACCAGAGACCTGACCACTCACTATACAGTTGACTCATTTTTAACTGAAGACTTTGCAAAGATGCTTAAAACCACAAAATAGACTTGGCTCTTTCTGATATTTGAAACAGAACATGTAGCGAATAGCCAAATTATTAACAATGCAAAGAACATAAATGAGGTTTTTTCTCTACTTCAAGTGGAGTTTTTCACTATTTCTGAGCTCACTGCATAGATTCAGGCGTATTGTTGTGATAGAAACTCTTCTTTATGAGCTAACACAGAATTAAATGCAAAGTCCATCTCAAAAAATACATTCATTTGATGTAAAATAGCACTATATACACAGTTATGTGGCAGCACAGGCCAGCTCTGCTTTTTGGAAAAATACTAAATGAAACAATAATACAGACATATTGGAAACTGAGACAGCCCTGAAGAAATTTGGCTTCCAATAAATATCGTTTTCATTTCTCTGGAAGAAAAAGTATTTTAAGTATTTCTGTGAATCCACTCCCTTCTCTTGCTTCTGCTCTTCACAATACAGCAAGCTTAACATATTTTGCCCCCCACTGCCTGCTTGGGGCTTGCTGCTGAGATGGCTAGAACTCCACTGAAAATCTTTCAGCTCTAAGCATGTACTAAAGGCTAGTATTACTTCCAGACTTAAATGCCTTCACTTGAAGGGTGTAACTCAGTCCAAACTCTGCCCAGAAAAATGATAACAACAAAGTTTGATTTTATCTTCTTCTGATAAAAGTAAATAAATAATAATAAAAAAGAAATAATGGAGAAAAAGTTTTAGCAAAGTAAATACATATGCTTAATACAATGATTACATATTGTTCACAACTAAGTAATATAATACCTTGTCATAAGTGGAATAAAACACACTAAGTTGTTTCTAAAAAATGCATGCATACACCTTTTCTATCAAACTGACATCACTGTATTGTTGGCCACTGATCTCACAGAACAGGTCTGGAATTCTAATGTTAAATGTATTTAAGAATTTTCTTCCCTCCCACCACTGCATGCTGTTCATGCATTATCTGATACTGGAAAGGTAAATGGGAGAAATACAGAAACCAATCAGTGTTTGTTTTCCTGTAAGTGCTACCATCCCATCTATCAAAATTTCCAAGGTGTTAGACAAGAATCATATGCTCTTACAATTTTTACTTATAAAACATTTGTCTGAAGGCAGATTAAATTCCTCTTAAAATCCCCTTAGTTTCACTGCTGCAGTTTCTGGGATATCTAAATCTGACAAGCAGTGGAGACTAAATTCCCATTTTTCCCCCCAGGAAAAGGTGATATCTCCCTTTTTCTAAGGGAAAAATTATTTTCTCCCCTCATAATTAAATTGCAACTGTTTTTTTGAAAACAAGGATTACTTCAAAAAGTTTGCAAACCCAAGTATTAACCATTTAGAAATACAACACAATTTGACAAATGAGAAAATGAAAAAAATAGGAAAAAAAAAAAAAAAAAAACCGTAAGAAAAACTACACTGTGGATTTGTCCCATGTCCCAGACTGACTGTCAGAGAGGAAGACCAAATTTTGGCTTCAATGTCTTGAACCTTAAAAACGCTGAGCACTAGAGCCCAATTATGCAAAACCTGTAAGTAGATGCACAGAACTGTGCATGTCAAGTTGACAGTAGAGCTCAAATGGTTAAAATGAAACATTTATCAAGAGCTGGATCAGATCACAGTGCTCAGTTTCATTTAGGAAGGATGAAGAGGCATCTGCAGTCTTGATGACAGAGAACAAAAGTTGCTTTCTGGTTGCCCCAAAAGTCATCCTCAGCTAACAGGAACATGGCAGGAAGTATACAAGAAGGAATCCACATGGTTCAATTAATGCAACTTAAAACCTGTGTTTGCAAATGTTCCTAGAATGGAATGGAAATCTTCACCACTTTCCTCCCAGAACCAATGTTGACAGCGATAGACGGACACCAGGAGCCTTCTGCATGTCTGTGAGCTGAAGACATTGTATGAGTTGGTACGTTTGGCAAAAGGTCTTCGGGACATACACTATCTAGGCTGCATGTTTCCTGAGATCTCAAACCAGATCTTGTCCATGGCTGTTGGGTAGAAAGCAATCCTGAACAGCAAACTGGATTCACTGATAAAGAGAGGTCAGCCCCAATCCCCATTGGATGAAGAGGTGGACCAGTTATACCTGCATCATGTGTTTTGATAAAGATTGTTGGACTTGGGCTCCTTCTAAATTCTCTTACCACTTGGATAGGCATTGCAGTCCAAGGAGTGGCGAGTATCAAGGTGATTTTGGAAACCTTGTGGTGAGCAGGTGTTAGCCCATCACATTGAGTCTTCCCAAACTCTGGCTTTGATGAAGCATGGTTCTGAAAGACAATCAGCTCTGGACTTAAATCCCTGCTTGTGACTTCATTCCCAACAGCGGCATTTTCTCTTCCAGTCAGTGCAGCTGGGGACAGCCAGATATCTCTGGAGACAGTTTCCTGGGGAAAGCTAGGATACTTAGAGGAAGTCACATGAAATTGTGTGATTTGAAGAGCTGGAGACCCACCTGAAGGGAAGCTGGCTTTTGCTTTCTGGGATCCTGTTGACAGACCAGCTGGAGTTTCAGGCAGCTTTTCTAATTGTGGCATGAGAAGACTTGAATGAACATGATTGCTTGCATGAGAATCTGCTCGAAAAGGCTTTACTGTTAAGCTGCATGTTGAAATGTAAAGCTTCATTGAAGCGTGGAGATCTTGCATTTGGACATTGCACTGGCTACAGCCTTGCTGGAGTGGGAAAGAATCACAATGTTCCAGGGATGCATGCCGATTTTTGCTGCAGAGTGTTGAAACATCTGGAATAGCAGATAGGTCAACATTCAGACGTGATGTCCAGCTTGGTGGAGCTTTGCAGGAAAGAACATCAGAGGGCAAAGATACAGCAAACTTCAGGGGATTGTTTTTTTCAGAAGAAAAATGAGCACTTTTATCTCTTTCTGAATATTGCTTGTAAGATGCAGGTGTTGACCAAGTTCCAGAACCTCCACATCCACGTCTCCGGGGGTCTCTGGGAGAACTGGACCACCTGGATATCCTATCTGAAAGATCTGCACAGTAACTAGTGTTCCCCAAACCTTTTCTCCGGTCTGTGTGTTCCAGGACGACATCTAGCCTCGAACAGTAAGCTCCAGAAGACACACTGCTTGGTGATGAGCTGGCATTTCCTTGAGCGATCTCTGCAACTGATTGACCAGTGGGAGGATGCCTTGCTGCTGGTGGCATCTTTTGGAAAGGCCTGTCTTGCACAATAGATTCAAAAGGAGGAGGTGGGGTCATTCTGCTAGGAGATAGCATCACTTCCGCAGTAGAGACATAGACAGGTACTGATGAAAGATTGCAGCGATGGTTCCTGCATGACATTCTGCAGCTTAGTCCTAAACGATGCAAAACCAAAGCCACAGAAACTTGCCTTTCTCCCTCTTTTTAAAACCAACTCCTACTCCTTTTTCCTTTGGTACTGGAAATTTCCATTCTTCTTCCGAAGCAAAGGAATGAGAGGTTAATATGCATTCTCCGGGGAAAAAAAATGGCAAACTAAAAAAATCCGCATTCAAAATAAAATAACACAGCTCTTCTAGTACTGCTACCACCACCTATCACGTCTGCAAAGTGATACGAGAGCAGGATGGGCAGAAAGATAAATTACAGAGCATGAGGCTCTGCTCCCTGAGTGTTCTGACAGTGAGACTGCAGACAGAGTAGGAGGGAGCCAAAAATGCTTGCCAGAGACAGTCTGTGTACTTGCTGCTATTTCATTTGTGGAAAAAAAAAAAAAGGAAAGCAGCTAACCTGAGCAAGGCATCTGCTGCTGTGAAAAGGTTAGAAAAGAGCAGAATGCGCAGGACACTGCTTCTGCTCAAAGCAAAAGTGACTTTTTCTTTCTTCTCTGTTTCAGCTGTTGCTTGTCTGCACTCTGAATGGCAAGATCTCAGTTTGCTGGTCTTCGGAGAGTTTCCTACAACAGTTCCAAGCAATGGCACAACTGAATTCATAATTAAAAAAAAACATAAAAGATAGATGTTTGCGTAATTTTCTCCACATGTGCTCTATTTTCTTTAGCATAGAACAATCCTAGACTAAATTCTGCAAAAATCCTTCGAAGGTTTAAGTAACTTGGATGTAATATAAGATGCTGGCTTGAAGTCAAACCAGTCACACTGGCACAGACAGCGAATGAGAGAGCAGTTCTCAGTAGCAGTTCTTAGTTTAAAACACTCATGTGTTGCCTTCTTTCTTCTTCCATTCCTCGCTGCTGAGAGAGACTTGGTCTAAAGCACATGAAGTTCTGGGAAAACAGGATCCAATAATTATGGGATGACAGGAACTGCTTTCTTACAGATGTAAAACAGTGTGTGACTTGACTTAAGTATTTCCTTGAACACAAAAGTCAGAAAAAAACAAGGGGTGGAGTCATTGCTTACATTTGTTTGCTTGAGAGGAATTCTTTTTGAAAGCATATTTGATTCTGCCCATTCTGAAAGTAGTAAATGCGAAAATTCCCACTGGGGAAGTGGGGAGTCTTCAATAGATGTCTTAGCTGAATAATTTTTGACAGCACTTTTGAAAGGGATCCTCCTGCCTATCTCCCTAGGGAGAAAATCTGAGTCACAACGCAGCTATATTTTAACTCCAGATAGTAGTAACAGAGCTCCATCCAAATGTAACAGATTCATCTTCCAATTGTTCTTAAATGTAAAGAAGTAAAATACAAACAGTGGTTAAGAAATCTCAGAACACTGAGTAATTGCTGATTGATCCAAAGGGCAGATGCTCGCAGCCACAAAAAAAACAGCAGTTCTCAGTATTCCTTCCTCATTCAGACCGGAATTTGGCAGCACAGGAATAATCTGTTCAAAGAATTTTCACTCGGGGAGATGAGAGAATGAAAGGAATAGGAGATATTCTGGAAATGCAGGAATTCCAGCTGTGGTGAGATTTCACTCAGGCTCAGGTCAATGCATTGCATATTAAGGAAGAAGTAGAATTCAGAAGGCATTTCTTCCTGTTCCTTCATGAATAGCAGCAAATGATCCTCTTCTTGCAATGATGATCTTTATGATCCCATTCCATCAATTCCTTTAAGATACAGTTTAATTCATGTGTATGTAGACTCTGGCTTTTTAGCAGTGTAATAGGCTAAATTTGCATCCCCAGTAGATATACTCACTGTAGACTGACACTGCTTTGGACACTGAGGTGAACACCAACATTGAAACTCATCCTGAATGCATCTGATTGTTTGCATCCTTGGATACAAACAAATTCACCATCTCCTCTTCCCAGGTAATAGCACTTTTACACATTCCCTAAGTTAAATTTGAGAGCCAAGCTGTAACAATCTTTTCTAGGTATCACAATAGATTGGTGATTGCAGGGACAGTATCAGTGAAGGAAGGGACATATGGCTGACTGTGATATTCAGATTACCAATACAGAAATCCATTGGTGTTTTGAAACTTCCCCAGTAAGCTGCAGGTAGATACTTTGTTATTGATTGCGATATCTGAGAAATTGTGACCTCAGTTGGAGAAGGTGGTGGAGGAAATGTATAGAGCATGCAGTGATGATAGCTCCTTTACTCTCTGTACCTGCACGTATAAGAACAGTTTGTCGTCATGCTTCTGTGTTTGTTTTGTTGCTGTTCTCCATGACCATAAAATAACATCTGTACAAAGGGATGCTGGAAGAAATGGCCCATCTACACCTTATTACTCCACCTTTTGAACACTTTTGAAGACAGTGAGAACAACTTAGGTTCTGAAATCCTTGAAAGTTCTTACAAAAAATACTATTAGAGAAAGATTCTGAGAACAGAACTGCCATTTATGTCCCTCAAGATCACTGTCTTCATTCTCAGGTTTTGCTTGAGCTGAAGAAAACTGTGATAGATGTAGGCACTGTGTCTGATCCTACTTAGAAAATTCAGCAAGTCCATGATGAAAACCCTTTTTTATTGCAGTCTACCTCTCAGCATATGGCAATGATAAATTCATCTAGTAAAGAATTAATATGAACTGCAGTTTACCTGAATAGAATGCACTGGGGCATAATGAAATTATCAGGTGCAACTGCTTTCATGTAAAAGTAATATAGTCTTTTGAAGCTGAGATTCACAACTCAGGGCAAGAAGAAACACTAGTCCATAGTAGCTATCATAATATTTACCTCTGAGATATGTACAGCAAAGCAAATGCCATGGTCATGGTTGCTCTATATGCTGGCTGATCATATTTCACGATAAAAGAAAAAATACAGTTTCCAAAATTTTGTGGAGTTTGCATTTCCCTGATAATGCTATCCATGTAGGAGTTTAGCATGGGTGTATCATGGCTTGGAAGGCAATTGAAAGAGATGTAATATTTAATTACGAAATGGCAAAATTTGTAACAACTAAACATTTTTACTTGGCAGAATCATGCATTATTTTATTCCAGAAACCTGAAACTAGGTGAAACTCTCTTGATATCATGTCTCAGCACAAAGTGAGAACGTAGGTTTTATTTGCCAAGTATGCTACTTGTAGGGAAAAACAAAGATTTGCATTTCTCACAAGCAGTGAATTAGAAAGGATTCAAGACCATATGCCCCAAAGAGTAGAGAATTAGTGCATGGCACAGCTCAGTGTCACTTTTCCAAAAAGTTTAGTGCCTGTGGCAAAACACAGGGGGAAAACAGAGGTCAGCACAAATCAAGTACCATTGTTTTGTGCTGCCAGCGGTCTTGGAGAATGAAGAATGATTTTTCCTTAATAGGAAATGATGCTGAAATACAACCTTCTTCAGCTTTGTTTCAACCCTTCAGTTTGGCAAACGTCAGCCCGTCAATGTGGTTTGCATGCTAAGCCTCAGCACAGTTACAGCAATCTATTATTTCATGAATTTGCCCATTGCGACTGGGAAGAACACTTGAATTCTTCACTCCCAGTTTTGCAACAGTGGATGTCAGAACTCAGGCTGGAACTGTTTTAGATAGTTCCCACAAATTCAGGAAAGTGCAAGAAAGACAAAACACTTTGATATTGGTGAGAAACATACTTCAAGTGCTGCAAATAATAGTACAAAGAATATCCTGGCTTTGCATTTACTACATCAACCCTTTATTTTCATGACACAAGCTCATCTTTCTCTGCTACATCAAAGATAAATGATTATTCCTCCTGGTCAGATTCTTTCATAGGTCTCCTCACTGTTATCAACTCCCTTGCAAATAAGAGAAGGCGGCTCCTATTCCTGGACTAATTTACACTGTCAACATCAATTTTCCCCTAGTTGCATTTCCCCAGCACTAAACTTCAGCCTGAGGAGAGGTTTCCAGCAGCACCTACAAATCTATTTGTCTTCCTTCAAGCCCTCTTTAGTATTCCCCATTTTTCTGTGGCTTACAAAATAGCTTGTCAGTGGTTAAGCAGTATGCTGAGATCTAACTAAAGCTAACTAATACTGGACTGTTGTCTCCCTCTTCTGTCAAGGTTCTAATACGTTATTTCTTATAGTTATTTGGAATTACATAGCTTTGTAGCAAGTTGGAACTTCTAGTTTCTGTTTTCTCCCCATAAGAAAGTGCGAGCGTGCTGGTAAATTGCTAGTCTCCAAGTGACGCTGCAACACAAATAACAACACAAGTGTGTTGTCTATACACAGACTTAAGGATTTTAAGTTGTAGGTGCATAGTTATATACCTTTTAACTTGGAAGAGTTAAAATGCTGAACAAGTCTAACTGCTCATTTCAAGCGTACAATTCACATACCTCCTGTGAGTTCAGGAGCTTGTCCAGGTGATTCCAATCCTTATAGAACATTTGTTCTTTATGTATTTTGTCCAGCCACCTCTTCTTCTGTTTCCATTCACTGTACACTTTGTCCTTCTCTTCCAACAGAGCCTGTAGCTTCTGCTGAATCTGAACACAATTTCCAAAAATTCATGTTGGTCATTATACATCATGGACATGGACAAGGTGAGAGGAGAAAGATAATGTGGAGTCTTGGATAAACATCATAAATAGCACCAAAATTATGAAACAAAGCAGAACAAGTTCCAGCACTTATATTTGGGTGGAGAGATAATTAGAGCGGTGTCTCGTTTCAGGTACAGAGGAATGATTGTTATAGCATATATAGGAGTCCAAGCCAAGAGCAAACAAAGGTAACTGTTTCTCAAGTGTATCTTCTGGAATCAATTCCTACTTCTGTTATCTTTATTAATAACAGTGCAATTAATAGCATTTAAAATTGGCATAGGAGAGATACTTACATAAGTTAATATCATAACTCATTCTGCTATATTCTGCCAATATGTCTCAATCTTAGATTTCATGTATTTTTCAGTTTCCAAACTCTGCATACCTACAGATCTTCTATTACTGACTTTCTCTGCATCCTTCTACAGGCAAAGGACTTTTCAGTCAGGAAGACTCCAAGTTAGTTCAGTTATACATTACAACATTAGATTAATTTATATAGCTTGGTCAGTTGGGAGAATAGAATTCCAGTTTTCTGAATATACTCAAGAGATGTTATCAAATTGTTGTGGAGAAGTAAACTAGTAGCTACTGGGAGAGAAAAAATGCTATGAGAATTTTAGGAGCTATTTGTCCTGAGTAAACTAGCATTTTGATTTTCATCTTCCATGTCTATGGATTTAATACATTAGCATAATTTCCTGCTACAGAAAATGCTCCAACTGGTTTTAAACTCTCTGATATGCTTATTTTCATTTTTGGTTGACAGGTCTTTGGTTCAACTTGTGTAGAATTATCTCCACTGCTCAGAATATACCAGGCTTCTTCAATAAGCCCAGTTTTGCTGCAATGAGCCCTCAGGACATGCCAGCACTTATCTATTGTTAAGGTAGGAAATGTTTCTGTGCCCAGCCTAGATAACATGCTGAGGCAAACATTGGTCATGCTTATGACTATGTGTGAGTGTATCTATGCATCCATATGATTACAATACTGTATAGTTCAGAATGATAGTTATACTAGTGTTAAGCAGCTGAATGTGTTCAACTTTGAACCTAAATGTGTTTTAATTACCTCTTCTGATTTTATTTCCTCATCTTGCAAGAGTGACTGTCCAAGCTGTACAACTTGATTATACTTGTCTTCTTGTGCTTCAATCTCAGCCAGTAGCTGTTGATGCTGGGTAAGTCTCAGGCTGCTAGTAGATATGTCCCGGATAGTCTCCTTGGCTCTCATTTCCCTAATCATTTCTGATGTCCATGAGAAATAGTCCCACACCTGAAACCCAAGAAAATGTGAAAGTTAAGGTTACATCTCAAGCTTGGATTATCAGGCAGGAAAATCATATCCTAATCATTCAACAGGTAATAAAATCATGGAGAAGAAAGAAAATATTCAATTAGGACTTACAGCATTTGTATAAATTTCAACCAGGGAATGTAACATAACTGCAGAATTTTTTATGCACTATATTAACTTATACATGATTTGTTATATCATAATCTTAATCAAACTGGGTCATACCTCAGCAGTGACAATACGATACTGTTTATCAATCTTTAGCCTATTATCCTTTAAGTATTTTCTGTATTCTGGATTAAACAATATATATCACTCTACTTTTTTATTCCTTAGCTTTTGCTAATAGAAAATCCATTCAAAACTCATATAATATACATATTATAAAGTGAAAGAGAGAATCAGAATTTTCAGGTGAAAAATAAAAGGTGCTCACTCTTACCAAGGTGGAAAAGAGGCACGTTACAATTCAGAAATAAGTTGTTTACATGTATTAGGTATGCAGATTTGGCTCTGAGACTGCCAAAGAAATAGAATTCTGGAAGGAACAAATGTGTAGCACTAGTTTACTTTCAAAACCTGATGACCAGTGAACACATTTACAATATCTGAAGATGTCTGAACATTCAGTTATAGGAATTATGAGCAAGAAAATTCTTGGAAAAAACCCTGAGAATTATTTTTTGATTGAAGCTGGCAGAACTTACACAAATAAAAATAATTTAACTTTTTTTGTCCATCTTTCTGCACTTGATTTACAGCACCTTTACTTTGGGCATCTCATTTGAATCTTTAAGGGGTGTTGTGCTCTAATGAGTTACATGGTGAAAAACAGGAACACAAGGAACTGTACAAAAAACTCAAAATTTAATTCAGATTTGTTATAGTAACGTTTGGATAATCTCATTCAATTGTGAGGTGGTAGAAGGCCTTCTGGTTGCTTGGTGTATTTTAGAAGACTGTTACAGACAGTAAGTGCTGAAGAAAAATGCTCTTTTCCTGCAGAAAGCTAGAAAATAATTTTGTGAATGGTTGCCTACTTTTTCAATGAAGGAAAATAGCCAGCGTTCCATCTTATCCATGGATTTTTATCTCTATCATTAAAATTGAGTACAGAAAAAATAGTTTCAAAAAAGAACCATACAGTAGAAATTAGTCTGTTCAGGGCTCTGAGAGTTTAAACTCTAAAGCCAAGATACTTTTATCATAAAGCCAGTGAACACTGATATTTACTGATTTCCTATTGATCACAATCCTTTTAAAGGATTTAAAGGAATAATTTGTTGATGTAATTTTTGTTTACAGAACCATAATACATGCACTGAGGACACTGACATTGCACTTGGTATAGTGCAAATGTCTAAGACTCCTTAAGATTTAAGCTACACATTTTGAAAAAAAAAAAACAACTTGTACATCTCGGAATACTTAATGCAATGGGGCACGTCAAAAGTCAACAAGGTATTGTTTTTGGACTGGCAATGCCAGCAATATTTAAGGATAGACCAGGCATCAGTCTGCACAAAGTTCAGAAGAGGGGTCTTAAACAGTTCAGCAACACTGAATATGTCTGCCTAAATTCTGATTCCTTGATACTGTTTATTGGAAGATATGGAACCCCCTGCTGTTATTGCGTGCTACAGGCTGGGGAGAACCCTGCTCTTCAATTAAGGAAAATCGTATTTGGAGGAATGCAGAGAAATACAAAGGATGATTATACAGAATTTTCTTTTCACAGAAAAACTTACTGATTTGTTCATTATTTGCTTTTTAACCAACGCAAAATGTCATTAAGAAAAAGCCCCATGTAAGATATCCTAGAAATCTAAGTTAGCAACTTCTTCATCCCAACTGGAAGCACAGGAACAATGTGATCAGCATCCATATAAAAAAAAGGATAACTTATTTTCCTTTTATTATATAAAGTATTTGGTAAAAGAGAGCATCTTCGCTGTTTTGTACCTGCCACTGTAATACTTGTACCAATAATCTACTAATTTGCAGAAATGTATCACAAGTGATTTCACTGAAATTATTAACATTAGTATTCTATGGCAAGTTATATTCCTTCCTGAATTCTGAGATACAGTTATGGGGGATTGCAGGTAATGATATTACGATGGAATCACTGTGTTTAAGAAACTCGTGAGGTTGTTGCCATGATCCAGCAAAGACCCACGCATTGTATTTAATACATTTCATGAAATAAATTAATGGATCATTTGCATACCCAGAGAGAGACAGAGATCCAACTTCTGACTACTATAAATTGGAGCCTTTTTTAATCAGTGGAAGAGTCTTTGAAAATAGATCTATCACTACTGCTGCAAAGTGATGACTATTTCTGAGCTTCCCTTCCTACAGAAGGTAAAAATATCCTTATCCTCTAATACCTTTCTAAATAGCTACAAGCATTTAATCAGTTAATAACACAGATAGCACCTGCAGCAATTCACATCAACCTTTGCAGCTCAGAAGTATACCTATGACTGACAAACATACCCCCGTGTACTGGGGGACAGAAGCTGGAAGTGCTTACTTGTGCCTGAAACTGGTAAAGCTTGTGTGCTTTTTCCAGAAGCTCCTTACGCAGTTGCACTTTAGACTTCAGGGCCTTCCAGTTGGTTGCTATTGCCTGTTGCTTTGCTTTCAGGTCTGCTGCCTGCTCGTTTGTGCAACGAGTCAGTACATGATCTGCAGAACGGATCAAATCCTGCAGCTGTAGGCAGGGAAGAAAGAAAAAGCTAATAAAGAGAGTCATTGAGATAAAGCCAATATCAAGACAAAAACTATGTTAATTCTAAATCAAGTTACAATTCAAGTAAAATTTTCTGATCCGAGTTTTCTCATGCTAAACAAAAGTATCCCTAATTTCAGATGGAATAACAGTGACATCCAGTGTTTGCTAAGGCTCATCACAACCTACTTTTTTCAACTAGATTTTGTTTCTCATTTTTACCATTCTTACTACATGAACAATGAATGAAACAGTAGGTATTATACTTCGTTTTCCCCAGTGACTATACAGCTTGACTGTGATTGCATTCTATTCACATCTCATGCTCTTCTACCTTTAAAAGAAACAGGAGCTGGTGGCATCAATTCCAGCATTTTCTTATGTATAGCTAAGATGTAAGGACACTGAAAAGTGATTCTGAGATAGCAAGTTTAGTAATCTCAGTATAACACGCACTGTGTTAACAACACTGTTAAATTAACAAAACAAAGGGATGAAGATAAAATTTACACTGTTTCTTTGGTCTTTTTGTTTCTTTCTTTGGTCTTTTGGTCTTTTTGTTTCTTTCTTTGGCTATGCAAATCTATCGTGTATCAGGAAGTTTTCTAAGCAATAGCTGTTCTCATAAACTGACACTTTCTGTAAGTTCATATAACAAGCCCTTCTCTTCTTTCTCATAGTCCAAATTCAAATACTCTAAACGTACTGAAATCTCCAGGCTACTGCCCCATGTTTCCTTTTATAATCCTCTATAGTCAATTAACACGTTTTATGTTCATTTCTTCAGCCTTTCTAATCATTAAAGAGATTCTGGATTTTTCATCATAATCATCTGGTATGCTTTGGACTATGTGGTAGATACATCATAAAGCTTGGTGTAATTATACATTTCAAATAGTGATCAAAAATATCCCTGTTTGAATTGAATCACTTAAATTGTCAGTACTCATTATAATATGTGCCTTATCTGCAAGATTGTATATCACCTGCTTTTATAATCACCTGCAGATCTTGAACATATTAAAAAAGCAGGAAACATGGAGGAAGAGCCTTAGAATATTCCAGGCTTTCATAGAATATATTCATAATACTACATTATTATTACCATCTTGGAAGCTTAGATTGTGATTATATATTAAAGACCACGAATTACTTTTGTTACCTGCTGCTCATTTCCAAGGAGCTCGTGTTCTAGGGCCACATGGTTCCGGAGCTGGGTTTGCACACCTCTCATGTCCTTTGCAACATCATCTGGAATACTTTTAGACTTCTCCTAGCAAAGAGAAAAATCACAGTAAGCTTTGTTATGCACAACTTACAAGCAAAATACACCAGCAGCCTACTTTAGTCATGCTGTGCATGCATCCTGCACAGGTATGGACAACTATTCTTAGTCACTCAACCATGACAAGCAATAGGAAGCCAGAAAATTCTGTCTTAGCACACCTGTCCTAATAACTCTCTGGTAAGCATCATAGTGATTAAGCTACTGAATCAGACTGTGAGAGATGAAGGTTTAAGTCTTTCCTTGATCAGACAATAAAGAGAATGTCTTACAGGTCTGGCAGTGTGAATTAATCTTGAATAGCTACTGCAGTGACATATAGCTAATTATTGAAGTAGTATTAACAACCACTAGTTTCAGGCCATTTTTTGGAATGCAGACAATCTGTGAATCATCTTTACACAAATCTTTAGTTATGCTTGTCCAAGAAAGATAAATTAAGAATGGAAGGAAGAATTACTGCAAAGATGAGACACTCTGAACAATTCTGTCACAAAACAAAAAAATTGTTCAATGTCCAGGTCAGTGAAAAATCAGAAAAATATTTCTAATTGTAGAAATATATTTCTGTAATAGATTCACAGGCTCATTTGGGATGCAAACAATACATCTTAGTAAGGAGTTGTATGTTGTAGTAGCCTATGATACGATTGCACTGGAGTTGGTCACCTAAGAGAGACTTTCCATTACTATGTTCCTCTGAGAAAAAGACATTCCACCTTAGACCTTTGTGCAGGAGATAAATGAAGGGATGGGCACGGCAAATTGCTCTCCCACTCAGCAGTAAAGTTTATTAACAGGAGTCAATGCAAGAAGTGTGTACTGCTTAGCTGGGGCAAACCCAGCATAGGAATAAATCAAGAGTTGTCTGTAGAACGTTTTTAAACTGCCACTTGTCATAGCTACAGAATTAACTACTTCATTCTTAAAGGTAAAATACGTGCCAGGTTCTGAAAACCTCAACTGGTATACAGTAGAATATATGACATTTGATTTTCCATTTACATCAGGGAAAGAAAACAGGAATACATAGTTGAATAGAGCAGCCTTTTCATTACAAGCAAATAGAAAAATCTACTGCGCTTAACTGAGCAAAGCTCTGTTGCCTTGCAAACAGTAGAAGCTCTGTTGCCTTGCTTTCTATACATATCTGCACTCAGAAAACCACACATCTCAGTACAGCAATGATGTGGTTTCCTTCCAAATATCCTTTTGGACTTTTAGATGAAAGAGAGACCTGAAGAATTTCATTGAGATTTTGCCCTTCTCCCATTTTCATACTGGTAGTATTGCCACTACCTATCACTAGAAATGAAGAAAAGAACTCATTTTTGGCCCAGCTTTTGCACCAAGTTACATAACTACCTGACCCAGGCTTAATTGTCACTGTAAACCACAGGAGAGTTCCCTATTCAGCACATAAGGCCATAATGGTGTAGAAAGAAGGAAACAGTGGGACAGTATAGTTTCTTAGGCTTGAGGACTGAATGAAACATTACTACATGCATTACAATAGGAGACAACTTAGTTCAGGCCCTAGTCTACTTGATTATCCCTAGCTGTACTCACTTTCACCAATGGTTCTCATAAGGTGAACAGTCAGGTGTTTAAAAATTACCCAGAATTTTTTGGTTTTACTCAGTTTGAGTAATCGTGTGAGTTTCTTACTGAGATATTTTAGAAGACAGCAGTAAGCATACTGAGAATCATAAGAATACTCCACAGATTAAGCTGAAATTTAAGTTTTCTTTATATAAAATATTTCCGGTGTTTTTTACCTCAATGTGTGCCAGAGCATCTGTCAGATCTTGGTAACACTTGTGAATCACCTCTGCATCTTTCAGCCGCTCACCGCGTAATCTGGTAATTTCTAACAGCTCTTCCCAAGAGTTTCTAAGGAGAAATAGTAAAAAAAGAACAACACAAAACATGTAAGACACATAAACTAGGAGTAAAGGAGATTAACAGTCTGAAGAAAGGCTAAAGAACAAAACCTCCTTGTACTTTTTCAATCCAGCCATTAAATTCTGTTGAAGTGATTCTCTGAGGGGTAGGACATCTGTCACCCTACTCTGCCCATACTCTTCTATCTGCTCCAGACACTTAAACTGTTGCCCATACATGGGCAAGTCTCTCCAATAAGTCTTTCAGCCTTTACATGCTTCAGAATTTACAACTAAAAGGGGAGAAATACTGGGAAGAAAGACTCCTGGAGGAAGCACATATATGAAGCTCGAATTTAAAGATGAGTATAGCTCTTCATCTACATCAGTTTTCCTCCCTAAAAGTGCCACATTTATCTGGACACTAAATTAATGACTAAATTGAGTTCTCCCCTGATTTCCACTGCCAGAACTCTGTCCAGCACTATGACTGGCACAGCAGGATTTGGGGGATTGAATCACTGATCCTTCTCTTTCAGGCCAGCCTGGACCAGTGCTAGACAGAAGAGTCTCAGAACATCTTAATAGCTGCAGAGCAGTCATGGGATTCAAGCTAAAAAAATTAGAAGCAATAATGATTCAACTAAACTCCCAGCTCTACAGCTACATAACATTTCTCCAAAGGACAAAGGAAGTTCAATTACCTCTTGCTTGCAAAGAATCTCTGATGCAATTAGCAAAAAAGCAAATCAGCAAACAGATAACGTCTATATTATAGTAGGCTATTTTTAAATGACGCATGGCAACAGTTCTCTATCAATGAGAAAAACACACATTTTGCAATTAGAGAATTGGGGGACATGCCTTATAATTTTCTAATTTCCTCTTGCTTCCTCCTCAAGAGTGAACTGAAAGGACAAAGCATTACAGAGCCTACACAGGTGTCCTACCTTAGCTCTTTCTGCTTCTGCCGGATTTCACGGGACTCGGAATGACCACTGTTTAGCAAGTTCTCTGCCAGCTGCTGGCAAGTCATAACTCTTTTCCCAGTTGCTTCCAATTGGTGTCGGAAAGTGTCATACTTAGCACAAAGTTGCTTTTGAAGGGAAAACAACCAAAAAAAAAAAGTTGTTGACAGTTGTACCTTCTTGGTGTCAGAGTGAAAAGTAACAAGCTGACTACAAGTGGAGATGGAGAAATTGACGAGGAGGATATCAACGACTGGATTTTACTTCCAAAGACAATGAGGAACTACAGTTTGTTAGCAAAATATGAGGTCTGTGATGCAGATACAAGGCAGAAGCATGATTACTGAGGATAGAACATACATTTTCAATGTACAGTGAATTGCAATTATTAAAATATTATGTTTTTACTTTAGGAATATAAATCTTTATTGAGTATTATAACTCAATAACGCAGTCTGAGTTTAAAATTTAGGACACAACATATTTTGAAATAAATGTTAAAAATAAAGATTTTGAATGGCTATTGATTTCTAATGTGCTGACTTTATAATAATTTCTATACCACGTGAAAAGATATGGCTGTAATGTCCCTACATAAATGTCCCTTCACAAATGCTGAAAATAAACTACATTGAAATATCTAGCTATAAAAAATAGATGGGAGATTCTCTTTGAGTATCTGAAAGCTTAATTACTTCAGCATGCAGCTGCTTCGTGCAGCTCAGGCCCCATGGTAACATGATGCAAAAGTCCAGCAATGCTGTCTGCCTGACATCACTAGTCAATCATTTCTGCCCACCCTTGATCCTTTTCTATTCCTGTTTCCCAGTGATTCATGCTTTCAATACGCTTTTCATCTTCATCTTCCAAGTTTTCAGGAACAATCTTGGAATCTTTTTACAGTCTGACAGCATACAATTTGGTTGGTTTTTGATTGGTTACTCAAAAAACTCACCAATACATGTTCGTAATCATTTCCATAGTCTTCAGAGCTGGCTGCTTGTTTCTGCTGAGCCATCCAGTCCTGCAGATCTTCGTACTCTCGTAAGAACTCATGCAAAACAAGAGTCTCATCCAGCTTCTTTCCTCTGTTGCAAGGAGCAGATAAGAAAATACAATTAGAATAAAGGAGTTCAAGAGAAGGGTAATTAATAACTTTCTTCTTACTACTCCCCCGGACTCTCCTCATCAAGATTCATTGTCCTTAATATAAGAGCTGATTTTTTTTCTCAGGACTGGAAATAATGTTTATAAGATGACAGCTGTCACCAAGTCAGACTCACTGATTGAAGTTTTCAGAAAAGCACAGTAACTGAGCTTTCTCCCTGTTTCGTTTCATTTGTTTGTTTTTAAGTGAGAACATTTTCTGTGTGATTTTTTTGAGGAGGTAAAACCTAAACTGTTCAAATGGGCATTTGTTCTTTCCCAACAACAGGCTAGAAGTATCTAAAGATCCTGAGTAAAAGCAAACTGTCTTCTTGTAACTCGCTACTGTTTTAATAGGAGAAAGGAAGTGAAAAGTATATGTCTTATTCAAGGACAAAAGCCTTCTTATAGTAGCAGTGGCACTGGCCATAAAGATAAGCATAATATCAATTGCTTTCCTTCTTCTATGTTACAAATAAAGTCATTTTCTAGTAGTTTTCAGTAAGGAAAAAAAATTCTAAAACAAGGCTTACCCCTCCCTTACCCTTCTAATATCATATTCCAGATAACAGGAAGAAAAGTCAGAATCTTGGATCTCAAATTGTTTTACAGGAGGATGATGAAGGTTGAAGAGGAAATTTGGTAGCTTTGAATACCTTCAGCAAAATGTAGAGGCTTCATGTAGCAATAATAAAATGCCCATAGGTGTACAGAATTCAAATATAGAAACAAGCAATTTCCTAAATACAATTAAAAATAGGGGACATGGTGGATGTGGTAAAAATTGTAGTGAGGTAACTGGAGATGCCTTTGATTGACTTATTTGAGTCAAAGCATAGTCAGCTAGGCTTTGGATCAAACATAGTATCCACGGGGCAATTTAGACTGGAGTCAGCTAAGATGGATATTTTCTATTTCATACCTTTTTGCTGCTAGTTCCTGCAACTCACGAAGTCTTGAGTGAACTTGTTCCCTTGGTGCATCAACCTCAACATACTGGATGGAACCCACAGCTGGAAGATTTTGGACACTTTCATTTAGTTCTTTAATCAGATCTTGGTAAACAGCAATCTCATGCTCCAGCACCTGTCAAAGGAAAGAGCAGAATGAGAGCAGATTTTCCAAGACTTTCACTATTTCAGCTTTTGTGCCAGACTATACTGGAATCAATGGAGACATTAAAAGAGGAGAAGAGGTTTCTGAAAGCATGTGATATTTCCAGGACTTGATCAGTTTCAGGCTATTTTGCTTTTTTCCTTTTTTTTTTTTTTTTTTTTTAACTACATATATAATATCAAACAAGTTAGTTAGATGGATTAGAAATTTCTGATATGGTTAATCAGAGATCAGTATTCCTGAAATAATACAAAATATTTATCTTCGATTCTAGGAAAAACATAAAACTTCTTCATTTATCTGTTGAGACGGAAAAACAGATATCAGATCATAGTTTTGGCCTCAAAAAATAAGATGAGAACATTCCTCATTCTCCTATCTTGCCAAACTAATTTTTTTTTAACCAGAGTAGCAAACTACATCCACCTTTTCTGTCTGTCTAGTCATATGTGGACATATGTTGATATGAGCTATCTTTTAGATGATTGGACACTTAAGTATCAAGGAAACAGAACATCTTTAAAAAGAAAGGCAGATCAAAAGATTCTGCCAGCCCACAGAATTTGAGGAGAGATTCCTTGACCTCCTCTGCTACTCTCAGATAGATGAAGTAGAAAAAAGAATCGAGTGATTTAAGAGCAGTAGAGAAGAAATATTTTTTCTACCTACAAATCCAAAAAGTAATCTCAAAGTTGCTGGTTTGTGTAAACAGAATCAAACTCAAGACTCTGCTGCCATGAAAGCTACAGATTCATTGAGGCTTTCCTAAGGGGTTAAAAGCACTCCCAGTGATGAACAGAAAACCTCTGATTTTTTCACAACTTTTTGTAGTTTCAAAATCTTGCCTCGCAAACATGTTTTCATGCTAAGAATATTAGTAGAAGTCAATCAAGACCATTTCAGATGTTAGAGTGCATGGTGTTAGTCACTAAAGTACTTCTTGCAGCCTGGTATATTACATCCTTTACTCTCAGACTCAGAGCATGACATGCAAACAAAGAAGATCCTAGCTTTGTAAAAAAAAAAAAAAATTGCTGATGGATTCATAAATTCAAATATTATGGCAGTCATTCCTTCCTGAAGCAACATAGCAACTCAATTCCTTAACTTAATCACAGATGCAAACTTTGAATATCTTTTATTTAATTTTTCAAGAATTACTAAAAAGTTTCTGAAATACCTTATGTTTCTTGAGGAGTTTGAGTGTTCCATCTTCATCCTTACCATAGTCCTTGCTCATCACAAGTGGACGCTTTTCTGCTATCCAAGCCTCCAGGTCTGAAGTATTCATTAGAAACTATCAGTTAAAAATAAGGTAAATTAATGTCTGTGTCAACTTCCATAATACTCCTGTAATTCTTTTGACCTAATAAATTTGAAGCAAAGGGTGCATTATAAGGTCTACTGTAATATCACACTGAAAAACTAATAAAGACTATTTAATCCTAAGGACTACTATTCCACATGACCAGACTAAGTTGCAGGAATCTTAGAAGAACCTGGGTGTGTTTCCTGATAAGAAATGAACCCAAGGGACTTCATTAGCTTTGCCAAATCCCTGGAAAAAATGCTTTCTAAATGGCATTTAATTTATAGAATCCTTGTATAAATTTGAACATACTATGAGGATTTTATACATACTGTTGCTTTTTCAAATCATATGAAGGAGGCCACAGATTTAAGACATCAGTGCAAAATAACTGAGGTCTTATTCAAGCACCAAAGCTATGGTGATTAATTTCTGAGAAATTCAAACCACCTATAAAGATCAGGCTTCATAAAGCCTACAGTATGGACAGCTGTTTACGCATTTGGAGGAAACAAGTTCCACATGATTAAATTTTCCACAGCACATACTTTAGGTGGACCTACGAGCGTTGTGCAAATATTGTTATGTCTAAAAATCTACCTATGCTATCTGAGTGACTGCACTCTAAATGACCCACGAAAGACTGAATACATTTGGGATTATCCAGATGCACACTTGCCTGTAATTTTTTTCTAAGGAGGCTAAAATTATGTTCCATTATCTTGTTGAAGTAATAGGGTCAAAAGTCCTAACTTGCTTTAAGTGGAATGGCTTGATCAGTCTCTCAGTATTATTTTTTTGAGTCTGGCTCCATGAGTCTGAGCTGAAGTGAATTCCAAGACTATTAAAGGGAGAGATTTAAATTGTTTTGTTGTTCACTTAAAATCTTTGATCCTCTTGTTTGCCTGAAAAAGCTACTATGGGAGAAATTTGTACCTCTTGGAAAGCAACTGAGTGCTGCAGCTGCTTCATCCTTTCTTCACAGGCTCTCTCCAGGCCCTGCCAGGCAGTCACAAGCTCCTGGCATTTCTCATTTATTTTCTGTGCTGATGGGTGCTGGCTTTCAATCATTGTCCTTCCTTTATCCAGAACCCGCTGGACTTGCTGTTTGTGGGCATTCACCTCTGCCTGAAATTCCTGTGGATGAGAAAAAAGAAAAATGAGGAAGAAAGGAAGGATACGTGAAGAAAAAGAAGTGAAGTGCAGTAAGTACAGAACTAAGATAGTATGAGAACATGAGAGTCAAAATATTTTACCCAGACCACTGCAGAAAGCTAAAACTTGGTTTTTCTATTTAATATGAAGTACACTAGCTTTTATCCACTTCTAATGGGAAGAGCTATAATCTTTCTCAGAATAAGAATATTGTAAAACATGGAAAATTTTGCAGCTCCTACAGGAATTCCTTGTTTGCTCTGGAAATCACACTACTCTGCTCACTTGTCTCAGTGTGCTGGAATCATATTTCAATTAGTACTGCACTACATTTTTCTTGTAACAGCCTCCCCAGAGGTAAAGGAGAATTATGCAGGTACTGGTTTGCAGGCTGTGGTGATGTGCAGCGTGCCAACAAGCTATCATAAGCTTGATGAAAGGAGATACCTTGTGCTTTTGCAACAAACTTTGAGCTACATCCAAGGACTTCCCATAGTTGGTGGAATTGGCAATAGGTAACCGCTCATTAATCCAGTTCAGCTCCATGTCATGGTAATGGTAGAACTCATAAAGATCCACTGCAGCTTCCAGCAGCTTACGCCTCTCACCAAGAGGTGCTTGCAAAGACTCAAACCTAGGGATCATCCATTAAAACATATATGTTAAACAAAGCTTTACCCCAATCCTGCCAAGGGAATTAGTCTATGATATCACAATCATGATTACAGAACATTGGATACTTCTGTGCAATTAAAATTCAAAGGTTAGTGTTGGCTGTATATACAAGAACTCCAGAAGGTTACTGAAGGCAAGTATGGAAGGGATTTGAGCAGGCCATGGAAGTGGAAATAAAGCTTTATGAAGCTGTGATTCTCAAAAGCCTTGGTCATAATACAGCCTGGCACAGGTCATGCCTGCTGCAATAGATAGTGCCAGTGCTCAGTTAATAACTCTGATGTAATCCTACACTGAAAGGAGAATACAGTGTTACAACACTTCACTTTCCAGACATTTAAGTAATGCTGCTTGGAGATAAAATAAAAAGAGAATTTTGGTCAACTTTTAATTTAGACTAAAAACAATAAATGCAAGAAGAGGAGAAAAAAACAGCTTTTCACTTTTGAAGCCAAAGGCTTGTCCTGTGATATTTTAAGGAAGTTAGCTGCTACTGAATATTGATCACTGCACATTTTAGCAAGCAACTGGATGACCTATGGGTAACCAAAGGACCAGAGTAGGGAGTGCAGCAGGCAAGAAGCAAATTCCAGTAACAGATGTTGAAGTCTATCGTCCAGCAGCTGTGCAGGCATAGACCAAAGCACGGCTGTAGCACAACTAACAGGACAAGTCATTCCTGAATATGAGTCCAAAGTGGAACAAAAAATGTGATATGACATAAGGAGTGGAAATAAAAAGAGGGTGATACCTCACCTTTTTAGGTATTTTTGCGTTTCATCCAGAATTCTCTGGGAGTCAAAGTGATTGGCAGCCATTTTCATTGCATGAGACACAATAGAGTTCATTTTCTCTGCCAGCTCGTGTGTCTCATTTTCCAGCTGTCTGTGCTGCTTGAGTAGATCGCGGCTGGAGCGCAAATCACGGCCTGTCTCTGCTTCCTGAAGAACCTTCTCGATTTTCTCTATCTTCTTTTTGGCATCCTATAGGGGAAGGATTACTGCATGCTTCTACTGACCTTGAAACATTTTCTTTCACTCAGCTCCTCTCAAGACAGCTTGTTGGATACAACATTTAAATCCCTACCTTATTTTTTTGGTAACACCATGGACAGGTGGCCTTAAGAGGCATCTCCTGGGAATATTTTACTTTGCTCTCCATTCTGGTGTACTTTTCATTCTGAGCTACTAAAGTACATGACTACAAAATCATCTCTTTGAACTATCTTCAGATACAAATCTCCAATGGCTTCAAAGCTTAGCATTTAAATTCAATACAACAGCAGTTTAATTAAACATTAATACCTGGAAACAGCTTCAGAGCATATTTTTCCTCTCACAAAATTTGCCTGAATTACTTTTTGAATATAACACTGTGCCTCAAACCTCCATACTGACTCCAAGCTGGCATGTGTTTTTGTACAGTCTTGGGCCCTGCAGAGAGATTTGATTGGTTTCTTAGTCTGGGATAACCAGATGTAGTGCTGAGCTTGAGTTCAGTAGCATTACATCTTGGTGATGACACTGTTATCCTCCTTATAGCTTTGGAGTGAACTTGGTTAGCCTTACACTGGCTTTTCTCTCCTGAGATTGTTGAAAGTGATCTGCCTTGTGTCAAAACACCTTAAAACATGCTTTTATTTGCAGAATATCCTGCTCTTTTTTTCAAGGAACATTTTTTATCAGCATAGTAACCAGGTACCTGTGCTAGCCCTCCCCTCTGCACCCCACCATCTCCTGACCTCCAGCAGTTCCATGAGCTGTTCTTGCTGCCCGGCTTGTCTTAGCTTGTCACCTCGCTCTATCATCTTCCCATACAGTTCTTTCCACTTCTTCTCTAGCTCTGCCATCTTCTTTTGGACAGAAGACGCAGCATAATGGTCATCTTGAATCAGCTGATTTCCTTTCTGGAAAAACACAGCACAACACATTTTTGTATTAGATCAAGGTCATGAAGTTTGGGAACAGGTGGAACACTTTGTTTCAAAAATGTCTTCACCTTTATCAGTGTTGCAAAGTGCTTCTCATTAGCCATCATTTCCTTCTCAGCGGCCTCATGCCACTTCAGTTTGCGTAGAACATTTGTTGGATCGCGATAGGATTCATCAGATGCAATCTTATATTTCTCTTCCATCCATATCAAAAGCTCAGCAGCATCACGGTTGAACTCCTTACAGAAACAGATAGGATTAAATAGATTTAAATTCTAGTTTGGCATGGATTTTTGGTCTGTTCTTGCCACTAGTATGAAGTCCTGTTTTTTTTTCCAAGAGTTAGGAGAAATATTATATTCTCATAAGAAAGCTGTTCTGTATAATCAACACTTTTAATTAAGAAGTTATGATAGCGAATTGTTGTTCTTAAGTTCTGAGAGTAGTATCTTCTAGTCTCTTTTTTACCACAGTTACTAATCTATTGAATGCTATGGAAAGCAAGAGCTTGCATTTTTGACAGACTATTTTAACCGCATGTGGTCCTACCATCCAGTGTAACTTTGTGTCTCAGCACTTGAAACTAAATTCTTGCCAAAGTACAACTAATGATAATTATTGTATACAGTCAGCATAAGGTGGTGTGTCCCAGTTATGCACTGTATGTTTTTGGTAGATGTTTCCATGCAGGGCACCTTAGAGAAAAAATAATAATTATATTTAACATCTATACATTTATTCATAAACATTCTCAGTAAAAAAACGTAGCAAATGGAATCCAAGGGTGTAGAGTGAAGTTGCAAAATTTGCATCTGCAGCAGAAAGATGGGATGAAGTGTATTGGAAAATCAAATTCCCTAGGCAAACTCCTCTGTATATATAGCAAATAACAGTGTTAAACTTGACCAAAAAAAAAAAAATAAATAAAAAAAATAAAAAAAAATCTTCTCCTGACTGATGCTACTGTAACACAGAATTCCAACTATACTGCAGAATGATTGACTGTATTAAGCACAAGAGAACAAGCATAGGTAACACCGCAGTAGCAGAAGCTGGCTTCATCTCTCTGAAGACAAACTGTCACTAGGAATTTGGGAAGTGGGTAAGATGTTATCTATTCATGGTTATGAAGCACCACTATCTTTAAATAGTACAGAATCATAGAGTACCACAAGTTGGAAGGAATCCATAAGGATCATCGAGTCCAACTCCAAATTTTATTATGAAGTAAGAAAAGAAGCCTGTTTCTGCAAGTTGTTTGGTCTAGAAATATGTTTCCCTAAGAAAATGAATGAGCTTCATTCCATCTGCAAGGGTAATCTAATTTCTGAAGAGCCCCTACAAATACGAGTATTGTCCCTTCCAGGTTTAGGAAGTGAACTTTCATTAAAACTTCTGCAAGAAGATCTAAGCTAGTTGTTTCATTATGTTGGCAGCCCACCACAAATTAAGCTAAATGCACTGTAGCTTTTAAAACATTTTTTAAAAGTCTTAATATAAAAGTTAGAATGTATAAGGTATCCTCCCTAATTATGTTAATCTAGAGTGAAAGGTTAATTTGGGCCAAATGATTAACACTCAGAAAAACAGTAATGAGCAGAACAAGCTTATCCAGTAGACAGAACTTTCTGTTGATATTTTTCATTTGATTTCTCAATTTTTGGCTTTTAGTTTTGCTATGGTTATAGTTTAGTAAGATATAACCCCTACACATCACCTTCTCCTTGGAAAGTGACATTTTCTGTCTCACAGTCAAAGGGGAAGTGGAAAGTGAGCTGTAGTAAAAACATTTGAAATGTGTCCCATACAAAGACAAACAGTAAGCTTACTTCACAGAAGCTTGACTAAATCTGCACATTCTGTCATTTTACCTGCAGCTGCAGGGAATCCAATAATCTCTGTTTTCTCTTGGAATTGCTTTCTATCAGCCGTTCCCATCTTTGCCGAAGAGTAGCCATTCTCTCTTTAATACTACCAATAAAAAGAGTAAGTTCAATGTTGTAATGATCATATGGCTTCACAATTCTTTAGTACACATTAGCATCATATGATTGCAATTTAGTTCACACATTTGTTGATGGAAGGAATATACAGCCCTGTCCTACGACCTTGTGTGGCTAATCTGAAAACCAGATACTGCTTTCTAGCTACCTTTTCCTTTTCTACAGCTATGTTCCATTAGTGAATTGCAGTCATGTATGTTTGACTAAAACACCTAGGCCTTTATTCTACCCACATATTCCACCATAAAGAGTAATTTTATCTGTGATACAAGCGCAGTGAGGCTCTGGAATAGCCCTATAATGATAGTAGAGCTGGCAAGATACCTGGTTTTAAGAGTAGTTTTATGAATTTGTGGAGGAAATTTTCAAGATGTTATCGTTTGTAATGACAAATCATGGACCATTTGACCCAAGATATCCATTCTGAACCTATATTTCTGATTTTTATTTATGCAGAGGTCCTCTTACTGGACTCCAGTGAATTTATAAATGACACTTCAGCTTCCACTACAATATGAAGCTGTTCCTGATGTGTTATTATTTCCTAACAAAGTTTTAAATAACCTTTTAACAGCAAATATATTAGTTCTAATACATGAGAGAAAATTTTAATTATGCTGACATTTAATGTATTTATTCACGTATTTATGTTAAAAAGGTTTTAATACTACTAGTTTATAATAAATGATTATTCTAGTGTTCTGTAAAATGCCACTTTTAACCTAACTCATTGCACTCACTTGTCCTGAGAGCATAGGATGTTTGTATCTTTTTGAAAAATACCCTTTTCCCTACCCTATTTTAAGGGATCACAGCCTGGAATCATATCAATGTTTTGGGCTGGAAGATCATCTGGTTCCAACTCCCCCCAGGGACATGTCCCACTAGACCAAGTTGCTTAAAGACCCTTCTATCCTGACCTTAAACATCTCTGAGGGTGGAGCACTGATGACTTTTCTAGGCAATCTGTAACAGTGCTTCACCACCCTCATTGTAAATAACTGCTTCCTGATATGTAATCTAAATCTACCCTCGTTTCTACTTTGAATCTGTTACCCCTTATCCTTAGAGATCAACTGAATCCTGCCTGAGAGAAAAGATTTTAATGTTGATCCAATTGTTTAACAACACTAAATGCTTCCAGTGGAATTACTATTTTTTTCTACCTCCCCCTTTGAACAAAAAGGAGGAGGGAAGATGTCTGGACTTACATGTGTGATGCAAAGTGCCCACTTTCTATCAGGTCTGTCCCATTTTCATTAAATGCTTCAATTCGTCTCTTTAGCACCATTAGCAGTTGTTCAAATTCCTGATGTTGCTTCTGCAGGCTTCGAACAGCATCTACATGATCCTGCATTTAAGAAAGAAAATTTGATCAAGTATTTCATTGGCTGTATGCTTTTCCTGTAGCAATGAAAAAAATACTTGTCCTTACTTTCCCTCTTCTCTTTCAGAGATAGACACATGATACATTTAGCAATGGAATTATGCATAATACACTGTATGTATATACAGCCTATAAATAAGCAATAGATATGCTAAGGCTTGTGACATATCTGTTTAACCTGTCATATGTTTGTTCCTACGTTATGGTTCCATTTCCACTTTTTAAGAAAATCTGTATTCTGCATCTGGGCTACTATATCCATAATAAGCACATCTGTATTCCATTTAGTTAGTCCCAAAATAACAAACTCTTTCAACTGAAAATATAAAAGGTATCTTCGTCCTTTAATCATCTCGTGAACATTGTCTACATTTGTTGTTTGTTTTTTTTTGTTCCCCTTCATTGCTTTAACATTTTTAAAATATTCAATGAAAAGAAAAAAAAAAAAAGAATTTATTTAAGCTCAGGTTTCTATTTCAACGAAAAAATGTTAATTATGTTTAAGCCTCAAAACATTTTTAATTTTTTTTTTAATTTTAATTTTTTGGTTTTTTTGCATTAGACACCCAGTTTGTGACTCAGTTGTATCTAAATCATCTGTCACGCAAACACAGCAACAAATCACAACTCTAGTTGCTTTCTGAAATGCTTTTGTGCCAAGCCTAATTTTCATTATGATGAGTAAGGACATAAGAACACAAATAAAAAACTGACAGTCTAGTTTCAAAGTTTGAAGATGCCATGGCTATAAGAATGAGGAAGCTGGACTAATTAAGAAAAATGTGTGACTACCTGGATGTGAAGCAGAAAGAAACAAGATCAGCTGCTGTACGTACCCCAAGGTCATCACCCCGGAGAAAAGCCTCATGGCTAGAAAGGGCAGCATTGATACGGTCTCCCTCCCTGTTGAACTTCTGTAATTCCAAGCCATCCTGCAGCTTTTTCCATCGGTGTTCCCACATATTTTCCAGCTCTTTGTTCTCCTGGGCAAGCCTCTCCACAGACAGGTGAACATCTCTGGTCCTACTGTTACTGGGTTGGTTTTGGATTACTTTATGCCCAAGCTCCTCTAGCTGCACAAATCTTCCCAGAGAACGAAAATTAAGACCTTAGTGCATGTGAATATATTAATTATCTTATACAGTACACAGCAGTAAACACTAAGCTGCCCTCCCTCCCTCTTGCTCTTTCCCTACTAGCCATTGTTGTACACTACGCACTGCATGTAGTTGTTTGCTCAGGGATACAGGCTGGAGGTGGTAGGTAAGATTTCTGTATAAGTTGCCATGTAAGTAGACTTTCCCATTAAATGAGCAAGAAGGGCCAACATTATGTCTAGAAATCTATAATGCTGCAGAACAATAGGACTGAAAACCATGGCATCTGAAAACATAAAGCATAGGAAGGGAAGAACTAAGGGAAGGGAAAGTGCAGGTGGCATTATTCAAGTGTCAAGTGAGCTTGTGAAAATCTACTCCAATAGACATGTCTTGACATCAGTGCAAGAATGCAACAGCTAACTGGATTTTGCATTCAGCAGTTTTATTATGACTCTAAATTCCACAAGCATTTAAATAAACAGCATAACTTTCATAAATAATTTATATACACAATATATGTTTCATCTTCATGGTGTTGTTGAAATATCATCCCATTCTGCTCAGCCCAGCCTACCTTTCCTTCTGAGACCTTATTTCTTTCAGAAGGTCCTGATGTTCCCTCAGCAGTTGCTCTGCAGAAGCCACGTCCACACCCATTTCTTCACTTCTCAGCTTCTCCCTGATGCCTTCTGCCCACAGCAGGAGCCTGCGGCTGTCTTGCAGGAAGGACTGTTGATTTTGGGCCTGCTGCAGAAGGTCACGCTTCCTTTGGGTCTCCAACTTGAGGTTTACCAGAAGCCTTTCCATGTACTCCACCTGCTCTGTGATGGCCTTGCTCTCTGCAGGGTTGGTGTCCTTAATACTATAGCAAGAAGTAGAACACAAAAAATTGGAAGAACAGCTTCAGAAATTTGAAGCTTGAACCAATGCCCTTTAAAAGTAATAAATTTGGATATTTACACTTTTGTTAAAAAGAAGGTCAGGTAAGGCACCAAATACTCCAAACTAGCAAAAAACATCTGTGTGAAAACATTGTACCACAGAAAATGCACTTTAAAGACTCTTTAAAGACTGATAACATTCTTGTGGTTCAGTTATATATATACATCATGAAAGTATAGAAGACTCAAAGAACTGAAAAGCTTTACAATTTGAAATTCAAACTGTAGTGCACAATTGCCAGCTATTCTTCCTTCATCTTTGTTTCCCCTGATGATCCTCTTTCACTTCCTAAATTATATCTATTTCAAAATGTGCAAGTAAATCCCATTAGCACAGGTAACTTGATAAAGTCACAGTCTTGCTGTATTTACACATTCTTTCCACAGCAGCAAAGCCTGAAACAGCCACTTCACCAGGCATACTCAAGAGAGAGGACCTCAATCCAATGGGCAAGTTGGTTTCTCAAGCAGCTTAAAAGATACTTCAAGGGAAATTTCAAAGGCTGCTCATTCTCTTTACAGTGTTATCTTAGACAATTAGTATAGAATACGAAAACAAAGAGCAGGCTCCTTACGATTTTGCAACACTCCTCAAGTACTCAATTTTCCTCTCCATCACTAGGACTTCTCTCTCGACTGCAGACAGTTTGCGCTTGTCTGACTCCAGCCCAGCAGGTAAGTTCCCTGGTTCCAGATCCCTAAGCTGGCCCATCTTGTCTTGCAGTAGCACTTCTATACTCTGGCAGTCCTCAAGAAATGTCCTCACATCAGCCACTCCGATCAGTTCTGAGCCCTTCTCCTCCTTCAGAGATTCCATGTGTTCCCACCTTGGAGGGAGAGAGAACACAATTACTTACATGTAGCTTCAGTCACTACTCCAGAACTTGCCTTCACCTAAAAAACAGATTCATTTTATAGCCTTTGCTATACAGATTTTTAGCAAGTGTGAGATTTGTTTCTGGGATTTCAGTGGACTGAGGAGAAAGCCAGTACCTTCAACCTCAAAGTTCATCTCAGTGATATATCAAACAAGTGAATCTAGCTCAGGTGATCAAAAACCCTAAACACAATGTAAATAAACAACACTGGTCAAACTGAGATCCAGCAGTGCCTCACAGTTCCAGCTGGGTAGTTTATGGGAACACGAATACAACAGGTACCGAGCTACTTGGTGAAGTCAAATAGGATTTTGTGTTCCTTTCAGTGATAGTGAACGGCATCCTCACCCTAAGCACTATCTCACTGCGAGGGCATTCCAAAGTCCTGGAAGCAAGATATGAGGCACAGGGCAGCTAGTGCAGCCGAGGGCTACCCCATTCCTGCAAATGACAGTAGGGACTGTTGAGACTAACGTCTAATGCTAGTTATCATCCTGGGTCTTTCCTGTTCAATTCCCTATGGGACTAGCCTTTCCTGCCAAGGCCTCTCACCTTAGCTCCCAGTTCCCCATTTCGTACAGGACAGCAAGCTCTTGATGCACTATGGCAGTCAACTCAGGTTGTCTGAACCTGTCCCCTTCCAACATCCCTATGAAAACCCCAGGCTTTGGGAGTTGCCAGGTCTGACCTCAGCCCTTAGGAGCTTCTTTTATGAGAGTCTGTGCTAGGGGTTGGCCTAAAGTGCCGTCCCGCTGCATCACAGTCCTGCCTCAGCCCAGCCACAGTCCCTGCTAGATGTGTCCTGGACCCCTGCTGACCCCAGGGAGCAGCCCCTGCCACTTTGTACCATTCTGTGTCTAGTGGTGACTGCTGCAACCGAAAGAGCAAACTTCAAGTACATTTAAAATCCTCCTCTCATCCAAATTCTGGGATTTAGTAATTTATCAGGCTTAAATTCAGTGTAGTTCAGATCAGGCATGCAAAGGTCAATTCTCCAATGGCCATCACAAAAAGTATTCTCTATTTTACCAGTAGCGCCTTTACCTGGCATTGATTTCTTCCAGCCAAATCTGGATCTCAGTGTATTTGCCAGGACTGTTCTTCCCAAATTTAGTAGCTAAGCTTTCAATTTCTCCCAGCTGGCCTTTCCCTGCAGCCAGTTCTGTTAAAAAACTCTAAAATAGAAAAGATACAAGAATGCAGAACTTGAGATTTTTCCAGTTCTATGGATCCTGTTCTTGATATTTTCCATATACATTCATTTTCCACTTTGTCAGGTGACTTTTGCACCTTGCTGTTCATCTTCCTGCCTGCTGACACAATGCAGACCTGCACCCGCAGTTCCCCTATATTCAAGATCTCTCCTGGTGTACAAACTACACATAAGCATATGCCCAACTCCATAGGGATGCAAGTGCCTTTTTTCTTAAAGTGCCATAACATAAACCACAAAAAAGAATCCTTTCATACCCCAATATTTGTACCATAATATCACATCCACAGAAGTTAAACGGACATCAGCTTCAGTAAGGTTGGCACAGTTTATACCAAAGAAGTATCTGATTTATGCAGAGCACCATACATTGCAATGAATGAAAAATGCTCAAAAACTTAGTTACTCAACTTTTTCCATTCTCCCAAGGTCTGATTTAAAACGCATCATTTATAAGTAGGGAAAGAGGATACCTGATATTTTTGTTGCATGACTTCCACGTTGTCCGCTTGAGGCTGAAGAGTCCGAAAAATGTTCTCTTTTTCTCTCATCCATGACTGAAATGCTTCACAGGAGCTACAGAAGCGGTAATATCCAATCATCTCCTCCAAAGCCTTTTTTCTGTCCTGTAAAATAGATGAAGAATTTTGTTGCTGTAATAACTACCTTGCTTTTTGAGGGAAAAGCATCCTTTCATTTACATTAACTAAAATACATGGATGGTAGCTTGGTAGTTTTGCCAGGTACTGCTGATAGAGAACACATTATATTACCTTGAGCTCAAAATATTTCTCCCCAGAGCAACATTGATTTAAAAGCATAAGAGAAGCACAAAACATGAATGGAGGTATTGTACCTCAGCCATGCTCTGTAGGTTTTCATAAAGTGAGTCTATTTCATCTTGGGTCTTCCAAATGTTCTCTGGAACAAAATGAACATCTAAACCAGAGCTTCCAGGAAGTGCAGATTCAGAGGTAGTCCAGGTTCGACTGAACGGTAGCTTAGTTGTCTTTTGATTTAAGTCACTTGGGGCTTCTGTCTTCACCATCTGTTGTGCAAAATTTAACAGAATCAGAGGATTAATATTTCTAATTTGGATAAAAATTTTACATATACAGAAAATTTGGACTTACCAGTTCAAATCACTACATTCTGACCCTCTAACAAAATGCTTCCAGGATTTTTTTTATTTTATTTCCTTTTTAATTTATATTGAAATAGTCAACAAACTAACCAAAAAATGCTTCATTTACATTGAATGAAGTGGTTTTATTTAGCTCAGTTTAAAATACTTTGATTCACTAAAAGTTCTCATTTTGTGCCAGCATCAGTGTCCAGTTTTCTTAACTTTTAAAACTGCTAACAAACCACAGAATGTGCAACCTGGTGCAGATTTTTGCCAGTTTAAATGAATACTGTTATGAGAATCAAGAGTGACAAAAATTTGTGAAGAATAGCAGAAGAAAATAATACACATAAGCATATTTTAGCATTTCACAGAACTCTGAGATAGGCTAAAAGTGGCCATTGCTATCTAAAAATTTGATTCCATCCTAGTTCAGTATTCCTCCTGAATAGTTGTAATTGAAAAAAAAAAAAAAAAAAAAAGCTCTTTTTTAGACAACTCGGAATATTGTGTTTGGGTAAAATAAAAATACAACATTCAAAAACATTTCATTTTCATATAATTTCCATAGTATAATGCTACAAAGCTATGACAGAAGATATAATTTTAAAACATAGCCTACTCTATTCTGAAGTGCATGGATTCAAACTTAACAAGATTTAGTTCACTTTGTTTACAAATTAAAATTCTATTGAAACTGGTGCCCTACTAAAAAGAAGTTTAGATAACATTAGAACATTGTTTTCCCATTGGAAAATATTCCCTGGGAAATTTCTAGCCAGCTTCAATAGTTACAAAACAAAGGAACAAAGACTGACACAATCCCTAACCTACTTACTGCAGCTGGAGCTTGCTCTGCTGCAATGACAGCCTGGTCTTTCAGGCGCCTCATCTCTGTGGAGTAGGCTGCAATCTCCTTTTCCAGGCGCAAATGACGATGCAACAGTGCTTCAGCACTTGATTCATCTTTTCCATAGTCCTTGCTGGCCAGAAGGGGTTGCCTTTCTTGCAACCATGAGTTTGCTTCATCGATGTCAGCAAAGTACTGAAGGGAACAAAGTAGAAGAAAATGCTGGGTCTCATCCTGAAAGGATCACACACAACTCTTTTTTTTTTTTTTCTTTTTTTCTTTTAATTAAATAACAATAAACAGGGCAGAAATGTCATCAGGTCTGTAGACCTATAAGGTTACTTCCAGGTGTTGTGACAGCTATAAATAAAGTGGCTACACAGCTATGAATCATTGATGTATTTCATAATCATATCAAGAACAGATAATTCATATTATAACACTGAATAAATAGATTCAAATATTGCCTTGCTACTACCCTTCAAAGAACAAAGAACACCTAAAAAAAGGTTTATGCTGATTAACAACTTTGGATATAAAAAATAACTAGCAGAGAACAATAAATCAATACCTACAGCAAAATCTTTTTTTCCCTGTAAATTGCCTTGCTATAGTACTAGAACAATCAAACAAACAAACAAAAAAGAACCCACAGCATTTTGAGATAAAAAATAAAGGCACAACAGAACAAATTAAAAAAACCAACAACATAGTAATGAAGAGAAAAGAAAGAAGTAAATCACCATAATGATGGTAATTGGTAATGATTGTTGTTGTTGTAAGAAAAATGTCACACAGCTGCCCAGATCCCACCTTCAAAATTTACTGTGCATAAGCAAGGTTAGGTGAACTATTTCCATAAGAGTTTTTAACAGAGAGCAACCCCCAGCCACAGTTCTCTGCTAGGCACAAACCACTCAAATCTACTGTTTGGCAGGCTTGCAGAAGGGATAAGACTGAATCATGGAGATCTCTTTTTGAAGGCTGGCATCTAAAAGCTTCATTTTGCTGTTGCCCTGTATGCAGGGACAGGAGACAGAATTGAACCACATCTGTGTCCCCCATTCAATCCATGCGTCACAGCAAGACCTGCTTACCTGTTTGATGAGAGCTGCTGCCTGCAGACGGTTTTTGCGATTTGCCACCTCATCCTCGAGCTGCTGCCACAACGTTTGGAGTTTATCTCTCTGTTTCTGGATGTCCTCCTCATGTGTAGGGTTCTTCTGGCTCAGATCCCAGCCCCTCTTCATAACATCTGCGCAAATGGCCCTGTGCGAGTTGCATTCTGCTTCAAGAGCCTAGCAGAGGGATGGGAGAAACATGAACACAACTCACTCACTGCCAGCTGTGAGCATAAAGGGGGATTCAGATTCTCAGCTACTACAATACACGCATCTTTGAAAGAGCCCTGTGTCTTACCTGTGCCCATGTCTTTTCCCTAAGCCCTGGGATGATTGGCCTTTGCTCCCCACGCATAAGTGTCTTTTTTTTTTTTTTTTTTAACTTCTGTGCAAAGGCAAATTTGCTATGCCATCTTCTCTGAGGGAGATATTTATCTGTGGTCCACCAATTCAGCACTCTTATGCTTTCCTAGCATATACAAAACTAGCAAATACACCTGCATAGTAAGTCTGCCCAAGAGGCTTCTGCTTCAGTTTTGTCACTCACGTCCACAGATATCTACACTTGTTTATAATGATCCTATGTCAGAAAAAGGCAGCAGCCAGACTTGTGGCATTAGCTTATAGCAAGCTCTCAGGAGTGGTAATTTCTATACAACTCACGCAGTGCTATCCATGCAGCTCTCATCATGATTCTGGTTATCATTGATTTTTTTTCCACCAGCTCTTCTCTTTCCCCACCATCAGGAGAGGTGTTGGGAAAAGCAAAACTTAACAATTTATTTTTCCTTCCCATTCACCAACATGAGATAGTAACTAGTCCAGTATCTTCATGTAGCCCAGGAGAGGCCCCGGTATAAGACAAAGTGCTTCTCTACACTTTCTGTCTCCTCCTGGGAAAAATACCCACCCTGCACATTGTCTTAAAAAAAATTCCACATACTGGTGATGATACTTGAGTTAATGGCTGGTTTGATTTCTTATAACTGCTGCATGGTCTGAAGAACACAGATGTTCTAAAATTGTGCTACAATGCAAAGAATAGACACTACCAGCAAAGTTATATACCTTGTGCTTCTGAATGGAAGCTGTAATCTGGCTGACATCTTTCCCTAACGTTGTTGTTCTTGCTATTTTCCATTTCTCAGAGATCCATGATTCTTCTTCTTTGCAGTCACGGAAGAATTCAAAGAGCTTCAAAGCCTCCTCTAGCTGGGATTTTCTGAAACAAAGAAAACAACATAACCAAGTCACAATTAGGATCCCAAGGAGATAATGCTACAGAATAGCATAAACTTCAGAACTTTGAAAACCCAAAATTGGAATATCTAATTCTTCTTTGTCATCATTTAATTTATTTATGCAAGAGAGCAAGGGAAACAAAACTAAATATTCTTTGTCTTCTAGGAGACAAGGAGATAACAGTATGCTATTCATACTACACATAAAGCAAACCATAAGAAAAACTAAGAATGAAGTTATTTTTTAGCTATGGAGGTGAGTAATCTCTTTGAGACAGCTGTAATAAAATCACTCAAATTGCTCTTTTAATGCCTCTATAAATGGAGAAAAGGAAATTTTCAAATGTGAGGAAGTAGAGTCCTCTGATTATGGGATTAACTGACCACCTTCATCAGAACCAAGGAGCCATAATCAGTCCTACCGTGTTCTGCTCTGAGCCATAAGGTTCTGATATAGCTGACGAAGCATCGGAACTTTTGCATAAAGCACTTCTGCTTTAACCGTGCTGTCCTTGCTGATTTCTGCTGTCCTTTGAGTTATGTGTGTCAGTCTATCATCATAGGAAGAGATCTGCAAGTCAATCAAGTTGTGCTTTTGAAGCAAATCTACTACTTCTAGGAGCTGCTTCCCACAGTCCTGGGAATTCACTAGTGCCTGCAAACAAAGTAAGAAAAAAAGGCATTTACAGAGTGCATCCAAGGGATTGGTACAAAGAAATTGGTTGAAAGCTTCCTGTAGACTCCGATAACTTCTAAATGTAAAAGAATTCTGTCAGCTATGTAAAGCTAAAAATACTTTTATTTCAGTTTCACAAGGTAACAGCAACAATCCAGAGTTTCTATCATCTGCAGAGCAAGAATTTTTTTCTTCAAATAACTGTTTTCACAACTAAGTTATGTTTGTTAGGTAAGCATTTAAGGTTTCAGGATTTGTGTGCACAAAACAGCCCTTTTCTATATACATCCATCTGCAGGCAGATGGATTCAGTCTGTGTTTGGAGAATTCTACAGTGTTGAATGGTATGTTTTGACCATGAGGTTTTTTGTTTGATAAACTTACTTGACTTTGCCAGGTAAATAATTAATAATTTTCATTACTTAATAAGTACTTCGTACCAGTATGGTCATACTGAGTGTGAAGTACTTACTATTTTTGTTATTCAGATAATGAAGTCAAATATAGTACTAAGTACTTAGTACTTACTATTGGTCCCAACGAAGGTACTGCATGCTTTACTGTCTGTCCTCTTTCTAATTGTATCAATTATTCTAACAGAGTGTTATCTTTTCTATTGATCTTTCTTCTCATATTCTCAGGCTATCATGGTTCCAACAACGTCACTACCATTAGAAGTTTTTGCTGACTAATACTTGAACAAATAGATTCATAACTATCAGATACCTCTCATCTTTAATTTGAAATTCACACCTTCATATAACCTGTTTCCCTTTCAACTTAGATACAATGCAGCCTGCAGTTGTAGGATTTTTCTGTCTTTAAGTAAGACAAGGCGACACCAAAGGATGAATGTTGTCTGCCGCTACAAAATTAATATGAAAGCAGTTATTTCCTATGATAAAGAGAAGACTGAGTTCTGACACTCTGGTAATACTTGAAAACTCTTCTTAAAAGTGAGCATTGTGCGTTTTGCAGTGGAACTTTTGTCTTTCATAGGTTTTGGTAGCTGAAACCCAGGTGCTGGCCTGAGCTACTTTCCAACTCTATAAATATATAAACAAAATAAAAAGAGTTACTTCCAGAAAGTGATTCAGTGTAGTTGCCTGGAAAGGGAAGACTGTTGATTTTTTTTTGTTTGTTTGTTTATTTTGTTTTGTTTTTTTCAACTTTTGCCTTCAGATTTCTAAATTTAGGTGAGAGAGGTACAATCTTTATTTTACAACATAATTTGAACCTGTAGCGGTAATACCATATTTCACCTTCTGATTAGAGAGAGTTCTTGCAACAAGGACTGTATTTTTTTGTTGTTTTTTTTTTTCTCTGTATAGATACCAGCAATGTTGAACTGAAACCCAAAGTTAGGCATCTAAGTAAAACCAGCGTTTTTTCTCTATAACTGATAGACTTATTTTTTGTTGGTACCAGAGAGTGAGTGCACAACTCCTTGAATATGAGGGTTTGTTTAGGGACGCACATTGTTAACAGTGTGAGCTGCGTGCTGTTGGAGGGGGCTCAGTACCTGTAGCTCTTTCAGCTCCTCCATTATGGCATCAATGTCCCTCAGGAGGGCTAGAATCTCCTGCATTGTACTCAGGGAGTGTTGTCGTTTCTGCAGCTGATCCAGAAGATCTTGCCATTCCTTCGAAATGCTGTTTTCCCTACAAAGGAGGAGAGAGATGATCAGGTTGGATCAAAATCAGGCCTCATGAGTAAAAATTCCCAGTTCTCACAGTTTTAGAGGAGATAAATGAACACACACAAGGCAAGTTACTTGTGGAGGAGTGCAGGTCACAACTGAAAAACAGGTGAAGTATTTTTAGCAAGTCTGGAATCAACTTGGGAAGACTTTGTGAGTTAAAAAATCTGTATCTCCCAAACTGCAGACTGTGTTGATTTTGAGGAAAAAGTAGTATACATTTTCTAAGTATGTTTGATGGAATATAGGATTTTGGCAGAACAAATATTTTCATATACAGATTAAAAAACCTCAGAACTATTTTTCACTTGAAATCAGTCCAAGTTTTGATCACTGAAGCAAAATCAAACCAAACAAACATAAGACAAAACATTTAACTGCTGAAACAGTTCATGGGTAGAGGAAATTCCTGCCAGTTCTACTAATGAGGAGAAGAGCTTTGATCCATAGCCACTTTTTTTTTTTTTTTTTTGTCTATGCAAAAAAAAATTAAAATAATTTCAACCTCCACCACCACACGGTCTCAAGACCACCACTCACTTCTTCACAATTTGATCTTTGCTGTGGTAGTTATTCTGGCTGATGACTGTTGCCATTTCAGCCAAATCTGCGAAACGTTCTCTCCTGGGGAGTACATCTGCCACAATGGCTTCCAGCTTCTTACTGGCAGCTTCCATCCTGTCTATGCTCTCTGGCCAGAAGTCTTGCTTTCCAATCACTTTCCTCATGTCTTCCAAATAAGCTTCACGCAGAGCTGCCTTCTTCAGGAACCTTCTGGCTAGCTGTTCCAGCTTCTCTAGCCTCAGCATCTCCTTTTGCAGTGCTTTTCCCCGGTTGTGTTCTGCCTTTTCCAGGATAATCCAGTTCTTTTCCACATCCTGCAGTGTCCTCCCCTCTGGAGGCACATATAGTCGTAGGTTGTTGGCTCTCTGCTTGGTCCTGATGTTGAAGAGATGAGCTTCAATCATTCCCTTATCTTGATATTTAGGGGGTTTCTCCACAGTGCGGAAGGTCTTGAAATTGGCCATGAGCAGCCACATTTCCTGAAGAGAGTTGGGGAAGATACGGTCATCCAGCTCAATCACCTTCTGCTTAATCCATTTCAGGAGGTCAGAGACCATCTGCTCATACAGAAGCTTCAAGTCATCTATCTCCTTCAGGAGGAACACAATCTGAAATGGGAATATGAAGTTACAAGCCACATAAAAAGCAGAATGAACCAAGATGGGTGAACAGAGTGCGACATCATTGCAAACAAAACTTAGGATCTAAACAGAACAGTATATGTCAGGAAGACAGTATTTAACAAGCAAATTGCCACAGTCATCTAATTTTTATACCAATCATAGAATGGTTTGGGTTGGAAGGGACCTTAAAGACAATCTAACTTGTTCTAGTTCCACTATGTATATCACATAGGTATAGATTTAACCTATGGGGCCAGATGACCTTTCATGAAAACAAACAAACAAACAAACAACAACAACAAAAAAAACAAAAAACAACCCAACAAAATAAATATTATTTAATGTTTAATTTCTTTTTTTTTTTTTAACTTAGGAAAAGGTTAAATTTTGAAATAAATAACATGCATATGACAACTATTGACAGATCCTATGAGAGCTGAAAAGAAGAAAGCAGAAGTCCCAAATAGAGGTTTCAGAAATTTTGTTTCACAATGGAACCAAAGTGAGATTTTTTTCATTCTCTTTCGAAAAAAGGAAAGTCTTATCCTATCTGTTAATATGCAATAAACTCCTCTTAATCTCAACACCTTGGGTGTGGGAAGCCATCTGACAAGATTTTAGTTCTCTTACAAGCCAACAGCAGACTGTTGACAAACTGACCCTTCTCAATCTCTTCTGGAGGAGCCATTCCACTTTTTAAAAATCATCAGAGAAATGAAACACATTATAGCTGAACAGGTTGGTAAGGATGTTAACTCTGATTCAACAGTAATTTTTCTAGTCTGTAACACTTATCTGTTTCATCTGCAATCCAGCCTGCATTTATCTCAACTGTCCATATATCTCAAAAATCCATTTAGAATGAAATTCATAATGAAATAATTTTAAAAAAAAGTTAGAATGAAGTCATCCTTTCTTTCAGTTTTACACATTTTTTCAATTTTTGTGTCTTTATAGTTTTTTCCTTACTTCTACTCAGTAGCCTCCCTGTAGACATCAGGGTTAATGCTGAACTATGTTGTCTGCCTCTATCATTTTCCTGAAGCAGGCAGACAGATTAGTAAGGGAGATACCGCTGAGCACAGGCCCATGCCTTGTAAGTGGTTACCTACTTTTACCTAGCAGAAAGTGCACTTGGCAATGAATAAATGTCACAGTGCTTGAAGAGTAGCAAAACAACACCAACCTTGAGTGAAGGAAAACCAGCCCATGTTGCCAGGGCTCCTTTCTGTATTTTCTGCCATCGTACCCAGTTCTTGCTGAAAGATCCCAGTAAGTGCATGGCTACCTCACGTGGGTGGGGGAAAGCAGATTTACCTCTCCAGGATGAATCCCTCTGCCATCCTGGTCACCTATTAGTCTCAACTCAAAGGCTTCCTTGACACACTCAGACTTCCCTCCCCAATCCTATTAGTAAGTTCAGAACTGCCTATTTGAGGGGACTAAGGACATGAGGAGATTAACATCTGTTTTGTTATCCTTCTTTATGCTTGTGTGTGTAAGAAACAGGAAGACAGGTGAGCAATATTAGAGATGGGTGAGAATACCAAAGGAGACTAAGGGAGAAAAAGGAAGAAGTAAGTGAAAAGAGAGAGAAAATAATGCATGAATATACTTATAGAAAGTGGAAAAAAAATGGTGGGGCACAACAAAAACTGTAAAAAAAAAAAAAAAAACCAAAAAAAAACAGAGTAAGAAATGCTCTTTCTGTGTTTGCCCATAATACAAAGATATAGCCAGATGATCCTGCCCAAAAAGCAAAGTCTCTGCTGGAGTCCAGACAAATCTTACTGTCTGTAAGATTTTTTACATTAATCTGTACTTATGCCCAATCTTTTTTTTTAACTGAATTCAAAGTCTGGCTGTCATCCAACAGTTCTTCAGAGAACCTCACTGTCACTGAGAAACATTTCAGAATAATTTTGTTCTAGTCTAAGAACCACTTAGCTGAACAAAGTCTGCTTCACAAAAAGGTTTTGCCTTGCCACCATCAGGGATGTTCTAGTTTTGTGTCTCCTACTGAGCAATATATTCCCTCTAGAGTCAGAGGGGGGAATATAGAGTCATCCTGATGTAGACTGTTTGAAAAAATATAGTGTGGGTATTCTGACAGTAGAAAATAAATTTTCTCCAAGAGAAGTAGTACTCAGTGGAAGGATCACAATATTTTGATTAAGATCTACTCAAAAGTCCTTCCATTTTCCATTAGCATGATGCAAGTAGTTCACATGTAAGTCAATCATATATGAGACTTAAATGTATAGTGAGTGTTAAAAAAAAATCTTATTAAAGCAATTTCATTTTATAATTTTATGCTTTAGTTCACTTTTTTTTTTTTTCTTGGAGATCTCCTCCTTCTGTTGCACTTGCTCATTTTTCATCTGTTTAATCACAATTTGTACCTGACTAAGGAGTTAAAAAGAACGGATGAGGATTTCCAAAGAAAATAGAAATTCAAAGTAGTTTCTTTCCTATTAAATTAGAAAATTGTTGACTAGCTGTTTTTGCCTAGCTGTTATTTTCCCAAGATTAATCAGATCTGCATGGCTTCAAGCTGCATTAGAAACACATCAGCTCTCAAACTGAAACTGGGAGGTAAAAAAGGGATCTGTATCCGGAGACAAATGTAGTCCCTCTAGAAATCAAAGCCTAAAGACACTTTTCAACATTCAAGTGACAATAAAAAGTTTTTGATTCCGTTTCATGGCATTTGATTTAGTTCAAATGATCCTGAAGCTGACCTTGCAGTAAATACATTTCCAACAAAAATTTAACTTTATGTATTTAACTTTAAAATTCTGAAGATAGCAATGCACTTACTTTGGCAAGTCGCTTTTGATTTGTCTGGCCTTGTTTCATTCTGGAGAAATAGTGGTAGTAGAGTGACACATAAGTCATGATGGATCTCTCATCTGGGGAGGGTACTGCCACATCCTCAGCATCAAGCAGCTTGCTGATCCCTAGCTCTTTCTCAGCAACATTAAAAGCAGTGTTCAAGTTTTTGATGGGCTGGTCCTGCCGCAGTGAGCTATAATTGATAAGATCAGGCCTGGGCAAGGAGAAGAACAGAGAGAAAAAGGGGAACAGACATTTATGTTTATCTTAAGTTCCTTCAGATGATAAATCATAGATTGTTTATTAAACAAGGAATAACTGAAATTATTCTGTCTGACCTGCTTTATTCAGAAACATCAGAACTATATAGCTAGAAGATTCTCCTTTATGAAACTGAAATACCACTCCCAGCAAATCTCTGACTTTCAGTTATTTCTCATTCTCACCTTTGAAAACCAGTGCCTTGCTAGAGTGGTAATTCTGAACAGGGAGGTGACTCCCAGCTGGGTAAATTTCAGAGTATAGAGTATCCTGACTAGAAGATGGAGCAGAATTGTTAGTGGGAGAATTGTACAAGACTATCTCAGATAGTTTCTCTCTCCTTGGGCTGTTTTCTTCACACCTTTTAAAATGCCCAGAGAAGGAAGGATAATGCTGAGAAGTTTACTCTGTTAAAAATGAATCAGAAGGTGTAAACACTCACAAAGCTTACACAATAAAAGCAATCACTACACCAGTAACTGTTGAAAGTGAGCAATGAGAATATGAGTGAGAGGCTTAGACCAAACGTTGGGCAGTGTTGCTCAGATGTGTGATAATTCCTTAGAAATCTCACTTCCAACAAAATGAACAGTGAAGCAGGAGCTTTTGGTCTTTCCTTCCTTTCTCAGAGGCAGCATATCAATTTACGAAAGGAGAGTTTTCAGCAAATAAGGGTAAGGAGAGAATGTTTCGATTTCTTGGCAAAGATCTGTTATTCAGACTGTTGTGCTTTCAGACAGCTTGTGTCAGAACTAGAAAAAGCAACAAGCAAATCGTCCTGAGCTCAGCTCTTACCTGTGGGCATGTATAAGTGCATTGAAAGCCAGTCCATCACTCCAGCTTTTAGAGAAGTCCTTCACATTTACGTTGGGATAGCTGGCAGTTTTATGCTGACACCAAAGTAGTAGGGCTTCATTGGCAAACAGCTGATCAGCTCTGCCTCCAAATTCTTCCTGTGAAGACAGCAGAGAAAAGAAAAATCAGTGTGTGCAGTATGTGGAACTAGCATCTGTGTTTTATATTCCCAATAAAAATAACTTTGTACTGCTTCTGTCCAACTTGTAAATCATCTCAAACAGTAATGAGTTCCAGGCTGAACCTGTCATGAAGACAGAATGACTTAACATAAAACTTGGAGTTTTCTATTAAAGTAAAAGTTAATTGAATAAATTCCTAAATCATAATATGAAATTAAGATAATAAGTTTTCATGTTTTTCTTTTCTGCAAGGCTTGTAAAAGTAAATGCAAGAAAAACGTAAAGCTTGGTTCATGTGCTTTCCTAGCTTTGATCTAGAATTCAGAAAAAGATAAAGTGTTCAGATCTATCATTAGAAATTACTAATTTGGATTTCACAATATCTTTGTAGGAGCTTATCTCTCATGAATTTGAAATATGGTAAAAAGTAAATGGTAAAAAGTAAAAAGTTTGTGAAAGGGAGTGATGAACACAAATATCTCTAAGTCATTATTTTCTGTCTCTGATAAATAGTGAAATGGATTCAATTCCTTTTACAGCTTGCTGGCAAGTAATTGGGTAATATTATAAGATCTGCAGAATCAAAATGGACAGGAAATGTCATCAAAACACTCTTTTCTGAACTGAACAGATACAAAGCCTCTGAATTCCTCGAGGAGTTCAGAAAAAAAGACCTTATTTTACCTTATCAAGTTTGATAGATGAAATTTGAAATCGAAGTATAATGATCCAGATAAGTCCCAGGATCAAGGTTCTGTCACCGTCTACGATATTCTCAGGACCAATCACTTTCACTTGTACCTGCTAATAAACAAATATCTGTTCAGTATGAAATTGCTCACGTCAAGCTCTCTGAACGAGACATCTGTGTAACGGACTGGTGTTGAAGAGGGCATTCTGTCTTTCTTAAGGAAACAGATTTTACACAATTACTTCATTTGTCCTTATATCTGAGAACTCCCATGTTCATCCCCGAGCTCCCATATGCACCAAAAATGAAATTCAGGAAATATCTGACAAAGGGATGGCAGTCTCAAAGATTTAAAGTTTAATTACTGGTTTTGAAAATTGTGGTTAAGTAAAGAAACGCAGCTCAGTGACAGTGTCCTCCAAAGGAGTGGAAGCTGGGCAAACTCAGCGATCATTTGATGTGATCTCTAAAAAACTAGTCTACATATAGCTCTTAGGCTCACCAAACAGCCCAAACATCCTACTAAATAAGTCACAGCTTCTTTCTCCATTATTTCTAGAACAGCAAGATAGGCTGCAATACGCAAATGAAGTGCTCTTCAAGAAGTCTGAACATGCTCTATAGTCTCAATACGTCTGTGAACCCCTGCCTGCAGACCAGGCTTGTTCAGTCAAATAACAGTCTAACTGGAAAACTCTGGATATGCACATGCTGCTGGGCCTTATCCGGGGTGTGTTTTTAGCAGGTGTGTTAGGTGGAATACACTAAGCCCATGCTGCGCTGCATTTGTTTTGGAATTACTGGAAAAGTCTGCATTACACACTTCCCCATGTTCACTGCTATGAAACCAGTCTGCTCCTTCAGAGTTCATAACACATAGCTTTGTTTGATGATTTTCCAGAGAAGTACATGATAAATTGTTTGTTTAAAAAAGAAAAAAATGGCACACCATCTTGTCGCTTAAGAAGTGAAGACATACAACTTGAATACATAAAAGTACTGCAATGGCTTGCTTAAAACTGTTTGAATCAGAGCTCTAAAATCCCCATTTTTATACCAGGTGGCTTCATCAGTGTCTATTGCTGTTTACTTTGCCCCATTATTTGGGAAAGCATTACATGTAAAAAGCAAATAATCAAAAATTTTAAGCTGTCAGGAAAAAAAACTGCTGCCAAAATTTTTTGAATTAATTCAGAAATTGTAAACAGGTTTTCAAGAACCACCCAAGCTTCAGAGAACATTTATCTAATTTAAGTTATGAAGGGACTGTTTTAAGAAGTTGCTCATTCCTTTTTGCCACAGGAACCCAAAATGTTCATTGCACAGGAACAAAAGATGTTTGCCTTGTCCTGCTCTTGCAGTGTATGAATTTTATTCACCTATCAGGTAATATGGTTGTGACATCTAGGATAAATATGCTGCTATTTCTAAAATGCCAATAAATGAAAAAAAAAAAAAAAAAAAAAAAAAAAGGAAGAGTGAGGTAATTACATGGGTAAAACAAAAAGTTCACTGGTGAACAACTTTCTCCCTTTTCCCTATGCCTTTGAGTTTCCTATGTTTTTTTTCCCCATAGCACTGTTCTGTCTTTTACAGTCACATATTCTTATCTGCCAGTCCATTTTCTTTTTACAGCTTTCCTCTTTCTAATACCAAAATTGGTCAACAATTTTTTTTCACCTGGCTAATATGTCCATCAGAAAATGTAAATCTAAAGAAATAAATATTTTCGATTATGACAGTGAATGTTTTGAGTGCATTTCTCTCTCTCTCTTTTTTTTTTTTTAAATGGGAAGTTTAAAATCATTATTTTAAATTAGCATTCCACAATATAATTCATTTTCATTTAGATGTGACATTTTTGGAAGAATATTATATACTTACAGGCTACACTTCTCATATAATAACAAAAATCTGTGGGGTTTTTTGTTTTGTTTTTCTTTTATAAAACCTGACCTGCATTCATAGAACATTCTGCTATGTATTAGAGCTGGAAATTATTATGAACATTAGACTAATCAGTTAGCAACATATATACAGTCTATTTTTATCTATAATATCATTATTACAATCATCTTACCTTGGATTTCAGAAACGTAATGGCTTTGCTGTTGTTTTCTAGAAAGTGCACTCTCATCTTTCCCCTGTTTGGTCTGGGCAAAGATTCTCCAGAGAGCAGCTCCAGGAGTTGCATGAGATAGATACCATCCTTCAGGTCTGTGTAAATATTTTCTATTTCAGCCCTTACCTGCAAAGACCAGTCACACAACTTTAACATTGCCTGAACACTTGGCCCACAGGTCAATTGACTTCTACTACTAAACAAACAACACCTTGCTGCTGTTCTGCAGAGTCTGCTGTGTGCATAAATGTGATATATAAGCAATGAAGGTCAAATCACAAAAAATAGGTTCATGGAGGGACTGACATTAGTTCAGAGAGTGGGCAGGACTAAAAAACTCCAACAAAACATAAGGTAGGAAATAGAGGGAAAAAAAAATCAGATCTTGAAAAATAACAAAATCACAAAAACAAATACTTTGGAAGTGCTGACATTTTTTATTTCAATTGAAAAGTCTTTTTTTTCAGTTTTTTACTCTGAGCAACACATTCAATTTAAAATTTAAACTGACAATCCCAAAGTTAAGTGAGGCAAAATAAAGGAAATGAGAAGACATAGAACAATTTCCATGACTCATTTTACATTCCAAAATCTTAATTTTATTACTTCCTTCTTAGAGATTCACTGCTGCCTCAAGTCCATAATTACAGATGGTCTCACACTTAAGTGCAATTTCTATGTAAAACATTAGGATCTACAAAAATGTATCTCACTGCTGCTAGTAGTAATGTCACCCAGTGCGTAGGTGACACACTATGACATATCGTGTACTCTGATCTAACAAGAGCTTGCCTTAGGTGTTTCCTTTTGGCCTTGAGCCACTAGCCATCAAGTGACAATGAAACCATTTCACACACCCAACAATAACCTGCTGTGATTCTGAAATCATGGTAAATAATCTTTTCACCTTAAAAAACAAAAAAAAGAAATAAAATATTCCTGATGCTTAATTGGTTAGTTATGTGATTTTTTGTTTGCTTTTCAGTTTGGAGCATAGTTAAATGTAGGTGAAATAAAGGATAAATGCTTTTTTTTTTTTAAAAAAAAAAAAAAAACTTTTTACAGGTTTTTTTTTTTTTTTTTTAAATTTTGTAAATCACTGAGAATTTAAAGGCAAGTTACATATAGAGACTTCAGTTCTGTTCTTTGTGTAGAACAAGGACTAGCAGCTTTCTCTGGCTAATTATTTCCATGAAAAATTCTGTTTTATTGCCATCTTTACTACTTTTTGCATGTAAGTAATCCTAAAATTCCACCTACAATATATTACAACAATAAAGTTAAAGCTATTATGGTCTGTGGCAGTTTTATTCATGAAGAATAGTTCCATTTTAACTGTAAAGAGACTGTCTCCCTACATATGCTTTATGCCCCACTCAGCAACAGAAATAGCTTTGTTACATGCGTCTCCATGCAAACAAATCGAAGATTGCTTAACAAATTCACTGCAATTTCCCTTAAGCATAAAGCATTCCCTTAATGCTAAACTTGAAGTAGTCGATAGTGCAATTGAGAATACTGCAGTGTCCTGTAGTAGGATAGTATCCAGTTAAAAGTCCATGTTGGTGAGCTTGACAACGTTGCTGAGAGGACCTTGATAAGCTCTTGGTCTCTGAACCATTTCTTACCGTATATGGTTTGGAAAGCTCTCACAGGATTTTCTTCTCATGCTTTTATGATCCACACTCAAGTACTATGCAGGAAGTAGAGGCTAACACTTTAATCTTTGAACTCCAATGTGTTTTTAAAATGACAAAGTATGTATTGATTTGTAGCTACATAGAAATATTTTACTACATTATAAAAGCTTAACTTTCTTGCAGGTAGGAAAATGAGATTGTGTTTTGCAGCTCCTCACTCAGAGTAAGAAAAATTAATTTAAAAGTTGGTTGTACTTTGAGGCTGGCTTTACACAAAATCCTGAGGTAAACATTAAAATGAAAAACATTCGTCTAATACTGAAACACTGTATAGCATTCATGAGCTACAATAGTAACAAGAGGTCTGGTCTGGCTTGATGTTTCCAAGGTCCATTTTCATTAATATCAACTATGGGCAGTAGAAAAGTGAATTGTTCTTGGAAAATGTACTTCCATAATGTGTCACAGATAAACTCATTTTGGGCACAAATCATGTACCTGCAGTAAATCTGGTGACTTTTGGAATATGGGGGATTACCTTGCACAAACAAGTCAATTGTACACTACCTCTGATGCTTTCTGGAAATCTGAGACTAACTGAAGCCTCACTGAAATTTCTAGACCTAAGGCAACTTTTTCAGAGCCACTGAGCAGCAACTTGGAACATGGACAGTGGAAATAATTATGAGGCAGAAGATACAGGATGAAGTATTCTGGTTAGTCAAAGTCTTTCTTGTTTGCGTATGTAAGCAATTGTGACACTCTGAAAAGATGTGCAAAAATTGACACGTACAAGAATATAGCAAGTGAAACAATAAAAAACAAAGACAAAACCAGGAAAAAAGTCATGGGTGGAGTTGGTACTTACATTATTCCTGAGGAAGATATTATTCATCCAGTTGGTGAAGGTCTTCTTTTGCATAAACATACGCTGCTCCTGCAGCCTTTTGATGTGATCTTTTTCAAATTCACTATTCATGGTGATCTAGGAAATAAGAAATTCCAGTGAGAAGGTCAGTACTGAAGAGATGTACTTGGCCAGCTACAAACAATGTTGTACCCAATATATATTGGAAATCCTGTAAGTACAAAATTCAATACCACACCCAGTATAATACTAATTTCCTTTAGCTTGTACTCTGCACTTTATGTTCACTCAAGTTTATTTTTACTTAAAATGTTTTCCCTTTTAAACTGCATCTCTACTGTCTAGGACAAAAATGAGACATTAATGCACCTTTACTTTCTTTCAGTTTCTCTCCAGGCACTTGATCCCATAAGAACCCTGATCATCAATAACTTCATCAATAACTTCATGGAATGTGCTAAAGTCACATCACTGAGAACTGATTTTAGACTATGTCAGAAAGAGAGAGATCTGCAAATCATCCAAAGCACTGCTTGAAGTTGTGTTATGCTATCCAAGGACTGCTTGGGATATTGTTGGCTTTCAGATCATGGTATTTAAGCAGAAATTGAATGACCTTTTTAGAAAAGAAATAACTTGGTTCTTTCCTCCTTCACGTTCAGTTTTTGTATATCTCTGTGGGATGGTGACACAGTTCCATTATCACTCGAACACTGCCCTAGGCCAGGAGTCAGTGACTGTTACTGCTTTTCCTGAGGCTAGTATTTGTCTACCTCATGCACACATTAAAAAATCAGACTTGTAATTCATCACAGCACCCAAGTGGAATATTCAGGAACATCAGAAAGTAGGAGAGTCTCCCCTTAAGAATCTCTGATGAAATAAACCATATTTCAATTCTTTTGGTGTTATTTTGCTTACAGTATGAATATCTAATGAGTTGCCTTGCTGTTTTGAAGGCAAGAGTATAATCTGAAAAAAATCTGTCTAAAAATCCATTGCTACAGGCATATATAAGTGACCAAATGTCATCTTCTTGAACTAATGCAGTAATTGTTAGTATTACCTGGATATCAGCCTATCTGCAAAACCAAGAAATCTGCTGTAATTGTGAAAGAGAGATGTATCTGCTGGTGTCACCCCACTGCAAAGAGAAAAAGGAATGAAGAATTAGAAACTGTGAAAACCTGCAGAGGGTGATTCTTCCCAGATCATTTATATATGATTTGCAGAGGCCCAGTTCTGAGCTACTCTGGGCTCAGTGCCCTTTTAACTTATAAAATCTAAAACACTGGAAAAACATTATCTACCCTACCATGGGTAGTCTGTAAAATGGATACAGGAGCAGCATCACAACAAATGAGATATTTGATAAAATGCCTGATATTTTTCTGTTCTCCCATAAACGTGAAAAACTTTGCCATTTTATAAGACAGAAAAGTGTGGGAATTGCTGAAGCAGTGACTTGTTATTGTATTTTTTCTTCTTTTTCTTTTCCCAGGTGTTTCTTAACACTCAGTGATTTACAGGGACAGCACTGGAGATTAACAATTCAGCAGCAACATAAGGAAAGATCATGGTCACAGAGGAAAGCCTTATAAAAGGCAGAATTTTGCAAATTTTGAAATGGAACTATTAAAAAGACACCTGCAATACTTTCTGATTCTCTGAGCTTATTCAGCGTAGTCTACTTTTTCCATCTGAAGAGCAGATATTCAAAGAATTGCTTTTGCCTTCCAGAGAGGTGATGTTAAGCCACTTCTGTATAATAAACCTATATAACAATCCATTTTTGAATTTGCCAAATATTCTCAGAATGTCTGCAACCTCCTTTTCATAAAATTTTTTATCCAAGCATAGCAGTCACCATACATACCATGACTGCTGTTGAACTACTGCCTTAAAAAACAGCTCATCCATTTTATGAAATTCTGTTACAAATGCTCCCAGTATTGGCATTTACGTGAAAACAGAGCTATGACAGAATATCTGTACTCACTGAAAGTAGAAGCAGTGCTAAAAGCCAAGTCTGGCTGTAATTATACATTACAGTAAAAATAGATCAAATAACACAAAAAGTCTGGACTTACTGAGATCAGGAGCAGCTCCTTTCTCGTGTTCAGCAGTTGGTCATTCTGGAGAATGACTTTCAGTTCTAGATTCAATTGTACTCCTAAGTTCAGCTCATGGTTTTCATGCAAAGCAACCTTTGAATTCAGGAACAGAGACCAAGTATTTATGATATGCCTATGAACCTTTCAACTGATCTAAAGGAAATAACCTATGAAAACCAATGAGCTGTCACAGGCCTTAAATTATTTTTGAGATATGTAATGAGCCAAAACTGCTATGACAGAGTGAAAACAGCCATCCACCATGTTGACCCTTTGGTAAAGAGCAGTGAGTCCTTCACAGATTCATTGAGGGATCTGACTCATCACAGACTACTTTTCTACAGAGATTTTTTCCTTGGAAATCAAACCTATCAATAGAGTCTAAAAATGAAAGCACAGAAGAGGGTACAAAGAGCAGCGTAATTCCCAAGTAGTTTAACTGAGATAAAACAAGTGAGAATGCGAAATTAGGAAGATTTAGAAATTTACCAGTCACCACTTCGAGGAAGCTCATGTGCACAGTTGCTGGAAGGGCAAACTGGAATCAAGCTGTCAGTGAAAAGGCATACCTATAAAGTTTGCTATAGATGGACTTTACCACTAAAGACAACAGGGAAAATGATTCCAGTAACTTATACAGCCGAGTCCTTGTTGTCACTGACAAGATTGCACAACCACAGAATACGTTGACCTGACATCACTGCTGGGAACTGGAGGGTTGTTGTTGGTAATCAACACTGGAAAATGGACAGGCATATGAAATCAGAAGCTGTAAGCGAAAATGTTCCTCCCAGAGACAAGGTAAGAGGACATCAGGCTTTTGCCTTCTGGCAGGTATAGTTTTGTCAGCATCCAAAACGAGGTGAGGAAATATGGAAGAGGAAATGAACAATCTATTGCCCATTCAGTACAGATAAAACTCAAAAAACAAAATCTTTATCTTCATACTTAACCTAGAGAAATATCATATATAGTTTCACTTAAGTCAGATAAAAATTAAAGTTGAATGCATACACTGCAGGTATTACGCAAAAGATTCCCTCCAAATTCTTGGTCTTTAGCAGCCATTTAATAAAATGTCATTCTTAATAATCATTAAATGGGAACAGAGGCACAGGATAAAGAGGATAGAAATTCAGCAGCTGTTTTTATCTCTTCTGTAAGCTCATTGCCATATTATAATTCTGCTCCTCTCTTTTCTATCTTGCTTTTAGTTATACCTGTGCTCTACTAAAAGTAGGATCATAGGCTACTGACTTCAGCCTGGTACAGTTTGGCTGCATTGTCTATGCTGAGAAAGTGTCTGGTCTTCTCTCTCATCATGGAGAGTAGAGAATCCATAGATGAATGCCTGGATACAGGTATTTCTCTGTGTTGCAAGTTAATTATTATATAATGAATAAATGTGTAAAACAGTGGCTTTGCTTTTTATGACAAGAGAAGACAATTGGAGATTTGGAACTTCACTAACTCTTGAATACCTATCTCCATTTACTGTATATATACATACATGTCAAAGTGGTGGACATTTATACAGTGATAACTTTTCCTCAGTTATTTACACTTATCAAGGTAAGAGAAAAGTAACAACAATATTTTGCGCAGTTTCCTGGAGGGACAGCTGAGGAGGGAGAGGCCAAGGGCAGCTCAGAACAGGCTGTATTTGAGGTGGTGGAAGCATACATTTTCTTAATTATACAAATGGTGTTGCTCCTTCAAAAAGAAAAAATAAAGAGGAGTGGAGCCTTAAGAATGACCTTAGAAAGAAGCAACTGCCTCTACCTTGCCCTGCTTACAATCTGGAGAAGTTTTGCATGTATGCAGAAGCATTTTCTTGTTTCTCAAAAGGAAATACCCGGATGTGGGATTCCTTTATGCAAAGCAGCAGCCACATAAGATGTGTTTGTTTTTTTTCAGTACCCTTTCTTATCTGCCATGATCTTGTTCTTCTTAAGCCAGAAGAAGAGACTGTAGAGATAGAACAGAACTCATACCCAAACATCCTGACTTGCTGCTCCATGGTTCCTCCATCCCCACCCCCACCCTGGTGCTCTCCCACTCTTGGCACCACTGTGCAAAACAAAGAGGGATGTGAAGCTTCCTTTTGACCCATATGATTTTTCCTTTGCTTTTTAAAGTTTTTATAGTTTTCCTCTCACCATACAAACATTATGTGAATTCCCAGACTCTCTCCAAAACAGGATAAATGTTTAAATCCACATTGCAAAGAGCATAAAAAAAAAAAAAGCCATCACAGAGTACTGAGGTGCAGTTTACTTCTTCCCTTCTTACCTCTGCCCCATGGGCTGTTTGCCATAAGGACTGACAGATAGACAGCAAACACCCTGCACTGCAGAAGCCTTTCTGGCCCTGTTCTCCAAGCAGCAATGCTGGCTTCCCACCACCACTACCCTCACACACCTTGGTGATGGATTTTGCCAGGACCAGGGCCAGTGGGAAACACCTCAGCAAAGATGAGTGCAGATGCCATCATATGAGGTACCCCTGCACATGACCATTCACTGCTGCAACTAAGACCCTAATACCAGGCTCTGAGCTGCAAAGTCAGCTTGGATTTAAAAGCCAAATGGTCATACTTGTGCTTCATAGGACTGAGCTTGTGCTATTGGCTGAAATGAAAGGTTTGGCAGAGCTTGTCACCCTCCATACCATCAGGTATGTTTTGTATATGTGTCACTGAGGGAATGTGCAAAAAAAAAACCCAAAAAACACACTTGAGAGCCCCTAAGGAGAAGGTTCCCCAAATCTCAAAGAAAATAAACACATGCAAGACAGCTCAGCCCTCTGCCCCCTACCACGTCTCAAGCAATGTTGCCTCTGCATGTAAAAATCTCTACACATCAAAAGTCTGGGCCTTGACTGTGAAGAGGAAAGTAGGCCAGTCTGGCAGATCAAAGCATGCCAATAAGTGCAAGCAGGAGTCGGCAGCCTGCAGGCTGCCCTCCCTTCACCAAGGCACACACATGGGATAGGTCCACATTTGGTGGACATTTCTTATCCCTGCTACCATTACTGATTTATCTTTCTACACTAGTTTCATGTAATCCAGGCATGCCCAACACAAAGACCACATGTGGCCTGGCACAGCCTGTCCTGTGTCTGCCCCCTGCCCGGTGCCATCATGGCGGCAACTCTGCCCTACTGAGTGGCCCAGCCCAGCCCTGGGGCCTGCATCCGGCATTCAGCAACAACCACACATCAGTGTCCTGTTATACCTGAAATAATATATACCTATTTTACCCTAAACCAGGTCACAGGGAGGGTGCAGTGCAGTGCTAACTCAAGTTATGGCCAATGACATTGGCTAAAAACAGTCCTGGGAACAGTGAAAAATATGCAGCTGTGCTTTCCATTTTGATAAAGGAATTTGAAAATAGGTTTCAAAAGTTGAAAATTCATCAATTTTTTGGTGTATTTGTGAATCCTTTTTCAGTCAGCATAAGTGTGGTACCTGTGAATTTTCAAATGGAACATATAGAGTTTCAACCAGATAAAATACTCAAAAGAAATTTAATCATGTCTCTTTACCAGACTTCTTTAAGCCTTATCTGACCAGAAAAAAATATCCCTTTCTTCATAATCACACATTATTCATGTGATTACTTCTTGGCAGTACACACATTTACAAACAACTGTTTTCAAGGATGAAGCAAAGGAAGAGTAAAATTTCATCAAAAATCTCTGACAAACACCTTGAGAACTCACTAGGAATTGCATCCCACTAGCTTTATGTATTTGTTGCTTTTTACTGTTATAATAATAAATACATATTTTATTTTTTATCTACTTTAACTATAATGTATATTTTACATGTGGCCCAAGACAATTCCTCTTTACTCACTGTGACCCAGGCAACCTAAAGGTTGCACAGCCACGATATATTTCTACTTTTTAAGGATCATCAGGAGTAGGTATTTGCAGTATAGGTGGAAACAGAAGCACAGTCCCCACTCTTACCTCTATGAGAGCCTCACCAACTGCCTAGCATGGCTTTGGCATTTGGCCACCCAAGAGGCTTAGAGATAGCCCAGAAAAGCTCCAGCCCACAGCTGAAATCTGGCCATGATGAGGCAGTGTAGACACAGGTTACAGCTATTCTCAGACCTCTGTGACACAGAAAGACCATTTTTTGAATACCAAGAACACCAGAGGAAGTACGTACTACAAGAAGCTACTTACTCGTTTGGGATAGTAAGGCTGAGAAACAGATAGGGAGATAGTCAAAAGCACCTTAGAAAAGGCGTGGAGACTTCCAGCCATCAAGCTATACAGCTTCCCTGTTTTTATAGGCCTTCCAGCTGAACTTTGTCACTGAACAGCCAAATGTTGCTCCTGGTTTCCCTCCCCACAGGCATCCAGCTCACCACTCCCCAGAGCACTCTACACCATCCCCCACTTACCTGCCTTCCTTGGATGCTGCCAGCCACCCTGGGATGACATCTGCATGCAGGCAGTGACCCCACCAATGAAGCTCTAGCTCCTGCAACAGCTGAGCTCTGCCCGTAAGATTCTAAACCAGCATCCTAGGATGCAGGCTTATTAAAAACTTCAGCCTCGTCACACTCTGGTCTTAACTAGAAGCAGCTTTTCTGCTTTAAATAGTTGACTAGAGGCTACATGACATCAACGGGCAACAGAATTCAAGCAGAACAGTTGAATTACGTCATGCAAAGGAAGTGGGAACCCCTCACTGCATTTGAAAAAGAGGACAGTTTAAAGCAAAATCGGATGGATTTATTTTTCCTGGCATGAAGAAATTCACTCATCTTTTTGAAACACAGAAAATATTCGTTTGCTTGTTTAGTCATGAAATAAAAGCATTTTCTCCTTGCAGCTATTTACATTATCTTGAAAATTTCCTTCTGTTTCTGAACCTCAAACAGTTAACGTAAGTGCTTCAAAGAGTTTGCAGGATGAGCACATGCGACAGACGATTTTAATTCTCTTTTCATTTCATAGAAATGTAGATAAAGACTTCAAGTGACAGAATAGCCTTTGTAGTTTGAACATTATACTGAAAATGGTCTTAGAAATCTCTGTGTTGGTAATCTCAGATCTGAGTAGTGCATTTTTATCCTTGTGATTCAGGTTTTTCTATTGTTACTCATTGTAACTCTGGAAGACAACTGTCAGATGAAGGACAAAAATTCTTCTCCTTGGCAGCTCTACTTTAGGGGGCTATTTATACATTGGAGTGATGAAGCATTTAACCTTGTTTATCAATGAAAAGAACAGTGATATTACAGTGCGGATTGGTGCTTACCAACCCTAGTGCCAGAGTACTGCATCTTATTCACGGGGATGGCTCTCAGGTTTCAATCCTCCATTGCCCCTGACAGCCTATTACTATTGCAGCTCCCTCCCAGCCTACACATACCTGTTCCTGAAGATCACTCAGTAAGGTTGAATAAATGAATGTAACTGGCAAAGATACAGAATTATATAAACAGCTCACATTCTTAATTGTGCAAATTGTCCAGAACTTACCAGTTATTGATACATTGCTATTTATTTTCCTTTTTTTTTTTCCTTTTTTTTTTTTTTTTTTTTTTTTTCTTTCAGGCTAAACACAAAATGAACCCATTTTGAAATAATAATAATAATAATCAGAATGAGGAAATCAGTAAACATCAGGATCTTTCAACAGTTCCTTGGTTAAAATATTTAACTAAAATAATAATCATAGAATCTCATAGCGCTGAATCTCTGAAATATATTATCTGGTGACAGAAAGGTACCATCCAGTGCGTCTGTATCATAACAGTTTTTGTAGCTAGTTCGTTTATTTCCAGCACTGCAAAATCAGCTGATTTTGCTACAGTGAAGCATTCAGAGCTCCAGACTGAAAAGGCATATAGAATGCCAAGCTAGCAACACCTTGGAAAGAATAAGACAAGTTCCACCTCCAAGAAAAGAATAGGCAGGATAACTGCTTAGACCTGGCATTACACAGTTTCTAGTATTTTTGAGACCAGACCAAAAGTAGCTGAGTGTCCACATTCTATCACCAGGTAGAAATCTGGGGTAATATGCAGTCTTGTAGGGAAAGGGAGATGAGCTCATCTCAGAATATCATGATTTCCATGGGAAATGGCATCTTGCCCTCAGAAAGCTAAATAAAACTGACAAACACATGCATCTCTTCCTGGATGTGTTTTTTTTTTTTTTTTTTTTTATCATTGCAGGTGTTTGCTGGGCTTCGGCACTTATTTCTAGATGCTGATTGCCATTAATCCTGAGCAAAGGGAGACAGCTTTTTCCAGAACAAATACATTTACCCACAACATATATCAAACAATAAACTACCTGCAAGCCCTGTTTGCAGGGCAAAGCATCCAACTCTTTTTTCCAAGGATTTACTGCATAAATTAAGCAGTTTAGCTCACAGGTCAAGATTTTTGGAAGGTTACCTGGGCTCACAGTTGTTACCTGCTGCAGGATAAGAGCATCCCTGCTCTAGCCTTGGATGAGAGAAACTTAGAATAGCATCTATGCTAAAGCCCTTAACAAATACATCAGAAGTAGGAACTTAAAAAAATTAAAAAAAAAAAAAAAAAAAAGGAGAAATTAATTAGTATGGTAGGCAGAAAGAAATATTTGACACATAAAGGGTGCCAAATATTGGAACTATCATCTTCTGCAAAACTTACCATTGAACTGGTGATAGCATAGATGCCCACTCTTCCTACTGCCCAAATATAGAGTGGATTAGAGGAGAATAACTAAACTTGAAGTGTGCTGTGTATTTTACAGTTTGAAATGTTTTGTACATGAACTATGAAAAGTACCATACTGACTATCTTCCCCCCAAAAAAACAAACTGAAAGAAGCCATCTCTAAACTCCATTAAAGATTATGTTCTCCAAACTATTTCTGACTTTCAAAAAGGAACAGCTAAAACAAACCACTGCAATTGAACAACACTGCAACCTCAAGAAATACATAACATACTGTTTGCATATTAAACATTCTTCCATATGACATATGGTGTGATCACCACAAGCATAACAGCACAGCTTGCCAATGCTAATATTGCCACCCACAAAACTCTAACTCCACAGCAACTTAGATTTGATAGTAATAGGAGCAGTAGCTGAACCATAGTATCCTGCTGACATAGATCTCATCTTTGGAGATGCTTCAAATCAATTATATATATATATAGGGGGAAGGAGAGAAGCAGGTGGAATTTATTTAACAACATTAATGTTCTATTGATATACTTCACCATTTATAAGCAGTGGGTATCACAGCATGGAAGATGTCCTTGGATTTTTTTGGAAAAATATATTAACAAATACTTTTGTTTCACTAGAATTCATTCTATTGTTATTTTCAAGGTGAGTACCCCACTTAAGTCAAAACACCTCCCCCATCTCAGGTTTCGAGCTTTCATTCTGCACAGGAAGTTACCTCTATGTTGATTAATCTTCCATCCTTGGACTTTAAAAAAATTCCATGCTTAGACACTGAGAAACTTCAAAATTATATTCTTCTATAAAAAGCTAATTAGTGATATGTGCTGGAGCATTGTTTTTTTCTTCTTCCTTTTAAATATAAATTTAGATTCTGGAACCAAGCCTTGATGTAGATAGTATTTTCAGCAACAAGTACAAGGACGCAGAAGAGGAATAACCACAACCTATTGTAGAAACATAAACTGAGGTGAGAAACAGCTTGCCAAATAGCTACTATGCCTATGAGCCCTAAGTAGAAGAATACAAAAAAATCTGGCTACTGAAAGGTTACCTTTCAGAAAGAGAAGTAGAAACAAAAATGTCAGGTAGTTCAATATTAGTTTATTAAATCAGCATTATTTGCCATCACTTCCTAAAAATGATTACAAAGCATATTAAAATATATTACAATATCTGCAAGGAATTTATTGTATAATAAAAGTGCAATAACAATGAGCTTGGTTTACCTAACTAGACACAGTGAAATGCTCTGTACACAGGTCAAACTCCCTCAAAAATAAACGAGTGCCTTTGAAGGGAAAACACGGTATTTAACAAATGTATTAGAAAAGGTAAGCATGTGAAGTAGAAAAAGTTCATGTTCATTTTCTCCATGTTAAGTTATATTAAGTTATACTTACCAAATATACTTCAAATTCTTTGCTTGAATTCCACCAAACTGAGTGCATATTGTGAATGGAAGGAAGTGAGAAGAAAGAGGGTACATTTCAAGTATTGTAGATGAATGATGTTTCAAGTCAGGGAGCAGATAGATACTGCTGCTTTTATCCATGCCATTCCTAACTAACAACTGGGACCTCACCCCTATCTGAAGATCTTTGCAAACTCATCATTTCAAATTTTCACAGTTTTAAAAGTCTTTTGTTGTCCTGTAGTGTAGGCCCTGTAACCTTTGAACAGTTATCCCACATTTTCTCTTCCAGTCTACAACAAAAATCTAACTGACTTCTATGGGAACAGAATTATGGTTGGGAATTACAGCTGTAGCAGAACAGTCGGAGAAGAATTAAAAAGAAGCACTCTCTACTTGCGCTTACAGGAGCAGGATACACCAATAAGCACTGATTTCACAGGATGAATTCTTGGCAGTTTTGAATGATCTCACAGAAAACGTAATCAAAATCCCAAGCATAAAATGACCCACAAAGCCAGGACCTTGTTCTTTCTTGAGAAGAGATTAATAACAACATCAACCAAACAACAAAGGTGATCTAATATTGATGCTCCCAGTAACTATCTAGAGCACAATTTCATGTGAAAGCAATCCTGTTCCCCTCCTCCCTTCTCATACTCCACACACTGGCTCACTAACTCAGCAGAGCACTATCCAGATTACATCCCCTGAGCAACAGCACAGATTGGTTTAGCTATGCAAGAAATTGCAGTTTAAAGTCCAAGTGAAATGTACTTGAATTTCTATCAACTAAGTATGACCTCTGTTAAGACACGCCAGTGCATGGCGCCACATATCTGCATATATATTTATGTGCATAGCTCTGCATGCTTTTACTCCTCCAGATCAACAGAGCAAATCCACCTCATTATATATGCTTCATGCATTCCCCTTCTCCTTCAAGTCTTGCAGGAAAAGAGCCAACCATTTCAACTGTATCTAAGCAAAGTATTTTAACTTATCAAAATGACACATTTCAATTTGTCTCCTCTAGTCCAAATTAGCACATTCTCATGGAGTCTGAATAAAAGCCTGCGTTGTCCATTTTACTACCAATAAAACTAGAAAAAATAAATAAATCACTGAGAAACTATTTTGCCCCTCTCCCTTCACTGCAGGAGGATATTTCTACTAGCACGGGATCAACACCACTCTAATGCATTGGAAGCTACATGTAATGGGAATTCACAGGTCCACCCTGGAATCCTGTTCAGCAGAAGAGCAAGGCAAGACAGAGTTGGAAGATCAATAACTTTCTTCAGTTTTTCCACACTCTACAGTGGTCACAATATGCAAGCTTTCTTTATTTTTCTTGGTAACCGTCCTTGCAATGCTGATCTATTTAGTCATTATTGCACAAATTTGTCACTGACTACAGACACTACACACATCACTACTGGTGCAGCCTGACTTTTAACACCCTTGCAATGTCTATATGATACCTTGTGTTCAATCAAAAATAAGTTAGAAAGAAAATGGGTTGGGTTACTCTGCAGAAATACAGTAGGTTCACAGTTAAATTTCACAGCTATATGGAAGAGAATGGAGATGCACAAAGGCTATCTTGGCTTCTAACATAGGTCTAACAGAAATAAAGATGGTATAGTTGAATGATAAGAGAACAAAACTAAGACATATGAAAGAGAGCAAGTCCACAAGAATGATCAACTATGCCAGAATATCTTTGACACAGGGCTGGATGCCTGGCAAGATAAAGGTGATTTTCCATCACTACTTAAAATAGCTTCATTTTTTTCACATAGTAGTGCAGTCACAAATTTCACGGTAGTTTCACATCATTATAGAAAAAATGCAGGAAGATAGGAGGTCTGGAAAGATTCAAAGTATGAAACCTGACTAACAATTTACAAATGTATGATTTAAAGAAAAAGCTGAGGCTCTTCTTAAATCACCTACAGATCAGACGGAAGTCTTAACTTGGACACAACACTCAAACTAATTTCCTCCCCAATACTGCTGCAAGGATGCTAAAACACTTTTTGGCTTGTTCTACCTCAGAAGGCACTATTGCTAACCCTTACTGAGACTCAAAGAAAAAGTGCTTGAAGTTACAGTACCTTAGATATGCAGGCATTTCATACTACAGATGGTGGAGTACAAGTCAGTTCTTGCTCCCAGTCATAGACCTAACCTGACTGCTAAGCGTGACTTCAAAAAAGAACTGGCCCTCCCCAAAAGACTAAAGTTCACAGGGCCAGAAACTTAATTTCTTTTAAAGTAGTGATAAAAATCAGTATGTTCAACATTTTGATTGCGTTGTTAGAAAAATGAATGTTTACTAAGCATCTATTCCTTTTGTGGATTGTTTACAATAAAGGAATAATATTTGGAGAGGACAGTCTACAACTTTATTTCAATTAATGTAAAGATCCCTGTTAATGGCTCCAACTCTCAAATCTGCCACCATATCAATCCAGTCTCTCTTTGGTGGTTGTCAGCTATGTGTTGGCAAAAGATAAAGAGAAAAACTTCCCTAAAAAATAAAAAAAGCATATAAAATAATATATACAGATATCTGTATCATTACCTGTAAATAGGAATTAAATACCCATGAAAATCTTCTGAGACAATTCAAGGTACTTTGAAGATGCTGACTTTGAATGATGCACCTTTTCTTTCTGAACAGAATCTGAGGCTTTCTTTCAATGAAAACCAGTTTATGTTTTTTCAAACTTATGAAAGCACTCTGCTCTCACTTTGAAACATTCAGGAATTTGTCTGTAGTGCAGCTAAACTGAAACCTCAAAAGACACTCTGAAGGCAAAGAAGAAAGGAGATTCTGTTCTTTCAACAATAATACTGAGTATATAGTGCTGTACAAATCTGAAGAAGCAGATATTCAGATAAGACACAGTGATGACAGATTGAAATATATTTTGTACTTTATAGCTCTAAGTACTGAAGTTTTAAAACCAGTCTGCTCATAAACAAGCCTGGTCATATTCTGAGCACTTCTTAAAATACTCCTGCCACAACTACTCTTTTACTGTACTCCCAATTCAAATAAGATATATCAAAAAAGATGCTAACATTCAACATCTGAAGTATGCTTTTAGCGTAGAAAATGTTTGTATGGGCAAGTGAATGTAACATTTAGAGCTTCCTTGCACTAACTAAAATAAACAGTTTGGGGAAACTTGTGGTTGCTTAAGTGTTTACATTTGGTGAAGGTCAGCTATTCAATAAATGGGATTTTTTTTCACTGCTTTATGGTTGTAGAGGCAGCAAGATATGGAAGCAGCATCACCTTACCATCACACATTATGATAGATTTATACAAGGCACTTGTGGATAAGCATTTCTCAGTGATGATCAGCAGGGACTAATACACAAACATTTCCCTGCTTCTGATTTCAGTAATGTGCATGAAATGTGTTATGAGGGTTTAAATATCTAAGCCTAATTTAAAACATTGGTAGTTTCAAAACCTTTGTTGAAATATATCCAAAATCCTCATCCTTCCCCTAGTATTTTTCACTCTGCTGTCTGCAATGGTTTCCTGTGAGACGGTGGCACCAGGTGGGGAGGTAGCGTGCCAGGCAGTTCATATCCATCCAGTTTAATCTTGATGAGATGTTTTGCTAATGCAAACTCCTCCTCATCCAACATTCCATCACCATCACAGTCTGCAAGCTTCCAGATCTTACCCAAAACGCTGTTGGGCAGTTTGGAAGTCACCATCTCTTTCTTTGCATTGATCCCAGATATTTTGCCATTGATTGGTGATAGAGTGTAGAAAATCTCATCATAAGCAGGTTTATCTTTAGCAACAACCCACTCATCTTCATCAGCTCCTTCCTTTGCACCTTCTCCATATCCCTGGCCAAAAGGTCCTGCCATGGTGCCATCAAATGCTCCACCATGTACCATCTCTGTGGGCATATTGCTCTCTTCCTGGGTGATCAGGCTCATCAGGGAGGCAATCTTGTTGGCCAGCATGTTATCCACAGCTTCAATTAGCTTTGGTTTCAAAGAGTGAAATTTAGTGAAGTCACACATCTCCAATTGCTCCTGTCAATGATATAAAAAAGGTTTTGGTGACAGTAGTTAGAAAAGCTTTCGATACAATGAAAATGTAGGGAATGGATTTCAAGTTAAAATAACTTGTAACTTTTCGAAGTAATTTCCATAACTGAAACTGGAATTTGTCTTGAAAGAGAAGCAAAGCAAACACTGCATTTACAACCTGATTTTCAAAATGGCAGTGCTTAAGAAACGAGCATTTGACAATGTTACCTAACAACTTTTCATCTGATGATTTTCTTCTCTACTAGCATACTTCCAAGGGAGTACGCAGAAGGGCTGGCAGGGCTAAAGCCCTACTTGCATACTCCCTTGTAAGTATGTGTGTAGGGCCTTAGTCCTCCTAGCCCTACTGCAAGTGCTTAAGGTTAAAAATAAATCCAGGAGTTTGCAGGACTGCTCCGATTTTATAGATTAAACTTCTTTTTTGTGGGTAGGTCATGAAGCAATATCCTTTATCGATAAAGAAAAGTTAGGTTGAGTTGGGTTAACAGCAGCAGTGTTTTTTAAAGAGCTGCCATAAGTCATGAAGTCATTTTGTTCCTCCTGCTGAGTTTCCATCTTCTACATAAACTCCTACTAACCCCAGTGAGATTTTTAACTAGGTGAGATGCCCTATTTCAACACAAGTCCAAGCAAGTCCTATGTCAGACCGTAGAAAAATTAAAAAATATATTTTTCATTTTTCTACATGCAGAAGACTATCCAGAAAGAGAGGTACATTGGAAACCTGGTCTAGTATAAAATGGGAAGTTGGTGGCCCTGCCTGTGGCAGAGGGTTTGGAGATTCATGATCCATGAGGTCACTTCCAATCTGGGCCATTCTGTGATTCGGTGAAACATACCTATACACAAACACACACAGAAAAACCCACAACACTAAAAAAAACTAACCAAACCAGAATGGCATTAAACTACTTAAACAGATGATGTTAAAGCTACTCCTCTACACATGTGAACTGTAATAAACATAGAAACCTGAAGCACAGAGAAGTTACTTCACCTGTGCACAAAGAAGTTGGGATTTCTCAAAAGAAAAATTTCCAACCAACAATGATCAGGTTGAAATCAGATGAATTTTATGCACAATCATAAACAGAATTTTATGCATAATCAGGTGAATATTTATGCACAGTCACCTGACTTGTGGCAACTGAGCAGTTTAGATTTATTATGTACAATACATCTTAGAAAGCAAAGGTCAAATCTGCTATCTATTTTCTCACAGTTTTTTCCTCAGTACAGACATGGTCTTTCACGTATACATTTGCTGCCATCTGCTGCTGAAATTTAGTGATATACACTATTAATATGATAAAGTTGTGTGCAAATTGTTTCAGTACCCCAACTGAGAAGTAATATTTCTTATTTCCTATCATGAACAAAAGTGGCAAAGGGAAGAAGAGAAAAGCTCAACTTGTCCCTTGCAAAACTCCCTCTAAAACCTAACATCATGAAATCCTTTCTCAGCAATCTTGCCTGAGAAAATCTTGTGCTAAATCTACAAGTTACTGTCTCACACAATTGATTCCTAAGTTAAATCTTTTAATTCATAGAAGAAACTTGCGCATCCCTATAGACAGATTAAAATAATCAGCCATCACTCTATATGTTTAGTGTTTAAATATCCCACATAAATTGGGAGTTTTATATAAATGCCCATCTGAAAAACATTCTCCATCACAGCTGTGACTAACTCCTCATCTCAAGTTCATCAGCTTGGAAAATTAGTTATCTTCTAATTAAAATATCATATAAGATGCCAATGATCTGAGATCAATGGATTGTGAACTGAAGTTTGGATAATAAATGGAAAAGCATTGATAACACAACAGCTGTCCTTCTCTAAAGGAAGTGGCCAAAAGTCTATACAGAGTTAAAGAAAAAAAAAAAAAAAGAGTACATACTTAAAAATTAACAATACAAGTATAAACTAAGAACTTCTATCTTTCTTATTCACATAATTATACAATCTCAAAAGGAGAGGGGAAAAAAAGAAAAGCTTTTAAGGCACGCTTTTCACATAATACAATTCCTTTGTTACTGGCAAACAGTATCAGTGAGTGCAAGAACAGAAGAAGGTGAACATGAATAATGTGTGACTACAGGTATCTTCCCCTATCCAAATATCTGTTAGCAATACAAAAGAAGTAGAATACCCATATTTAGGACACCCCAAATTTATCTGCAGCATCTTCAGAAATGTTTAGTATTTTCTGCCACAACAGACAAAATATTGGCTAAAAGGTCAGTTCTCATTCCTTAAAGCAATTTCTACAGTCTTGTATCTACGAATGGACACGATAAGGAAATTATCAGTCATTTTCATTTTGTGCTGCTTCCATGTCATTCTAATATGAGTAACTGATTGCCATTTCTATTACTCCTTTGCTTTTTGCCTGAAGGCTCCAAACTATCGTGCTGAGACACTCTGTCCTATCTTCTTTAATTTGGCAATCTTGTTGGAAAATTAATATGATTTCAGTAAGTGCAAACTATCATTTTACCTGCATTTTCCTGACTTCAGGGAAGTCTCCTGCTGAGATATGATATTCTCTTTGCAGTTGGCTATAGATCTCAGGTAACCTGCTGATCAGCTCCTTCTTCTTGTTCTCTTTTCCAAACATAGAGGGCATTTCTTTTTTCAGATAGCTGATGATATAAGCATGTACCTAAGAAGAGGCAAAGTTGAAATCAATACTACTGCTTATCTAAGCTTAACAACATTAATGTTCTTCACCCAGGTCACAAAAGTAAGCACAAAGAATATACTCCCTAAAATACCTCAAGGGCAACATTATCAACAGTTGTTTGTGGAACCTCACAATTAGAGAAAGAGCTGTCAAATAGATTTTGCTGCTGTAAGCATTCCTTTTAAGGGAAAAATGAAATCAACTGTTTTTAAAAAAAGATGTACACTTGAGGAAAAGAAAATTGAGTGCAGTTTAAGAAGGAGTATTACACAGCACTTTACAGAGATATCATTCTGACGCTACATTCATGGATTGTACAGACAGCATCAGCTGGATGGTCCATCCATGTCATCAGTGGAGAGCTGTAACACTATTTACTTGTCTTGCCAATTATTGTGAGAAGCAATTGGTAATGGTTTGAGTAACCCCAGTACGTTAAATGGCTTGCCTATCTAATTGAAGTGACACAGTATTCCTACCTATTTACTCAGAGAAAAGTGAGCACATACAGTCTATATATGTAGCCACAAACGGATGACAGAGCAGTCAGTATGCTATAGTAACAGCATGCCTTGGTTGCCGTGCAAAGTGTCAGGAAGAAAAGTAAAACGATTCTATCATACAAGTAAAGACATTGATTTAGGATAACAAGTCCTAAACCACTTGGATACTTGCAGAATTCTTTGAGTTTCCGATCTGCTGGGATCAAGATAAACCAGCATCCATCCCACACACTGATCCTCCATCCACTCTTCCCCAAGTGATACATTTCTTCCACTTGCTGCCCTCCCATCACCTTTCACCAACAGAACAATCTGTGTGGCCAGGCAGTGAGCAATATGATCCAGGACAATACTGGGGGAAGATAGGCTACTACAAAAAAGCACCAGTAGAAAAACATGAGGATGCCTATATGGCAGTGAGTATAATTAATGCCTACCAAACCACAGCAGAATGTGTTTTACAGTATTCTGTATAACCCTTGCACTTAACTTATGCAGGGAAAAGGATGGTTCCATTCTTTTACTACATTCATTTAGAATCCTACTAGAATCTGGAAAAAAAAAAAATATTTGCTTATAAAATAAAATAGCGTAACCAGTTTTTGTTTGCATGTCTTAAATTCAAACCTAAAGGCATATTTGGCTTAACAAAACAACAGCTATGCAAAAATAGATCGTGTAGATGATGTGCATCCAACACCACTTCCTATCTAAAAGGAATACATTTATTTTAATTGCAGATATACTCAAGTTCCTACAGAGTAGGAAAAAAAAGCAGCATAAAGAAGTAATGGCTTTTACATAAAACAATGGCATTTTTTAGTAGAGGAGACGTGAATATTCTCTAGAATGACAATCGATTAAGCAGGGATATTTCCACGACAGTTTATAAATAATATTAGGCAGTATTATGGATCTTAAGTCTAAAATACTTTTCTGAATTTTTTTTTTTTTTAAATAAATATTATGTCTACAGTTGACAAGCAGTAACAGTTTTGCTGGTGTGTGCCAACAGGCATGTATGTTTCTTAAAGATAAGAAGAATTCTCATCAGAATGGGAAAGTGAGTCACAGGACTTAAAAAAAAAGTTGTCTAATACCCAAATTTGACAGGAAATTAACAGTTTGCACTTGTTTTGGGTTACTGAACGTGTTTAAGAAGGGCTTAAGAACAGAGTCGTATGGAAATAGAGTCTAAAATACCATGCAATGCTGCAAAGATGTTTGAATCAATAATTAAATAATTTAAATAATCAAAGTTCAGAGCACAAGGCAGAAAGATGACACCGGAAGAATTACACTGCTGCTATCCTAAAAATATATAGCTTATTCTCCTTCTTGAGCTGATATGCGTGCCCCATAGGTGCTGTGTTTTGAATTCACCTTTATTATTTTTATTTTATGTTCATAGAAATGCCTAGAAATGATCTGATTGTAATGATCAGCTTTAAAGTTAGGGAGGCTTCCCAATACAAGTCTTTATTTCCTCCTGTTTACTTCTGCATCTTCTTTCTTGAAAAAACAGACCATTCAATCAATTTATTGATTCTTTACTGGGTAGAGAAAGACTGGGAAGGATGAGAAAGGGTATACTGAAAAAAAAAATCCTCAGTTAATTTAGCTAACATCTTTACCTTTGCAAGTCTTGCTCTCTTAATGAGATCGTTGAGCTTCCGCACGGCAGCCTTCTGAGGGAGACTCTGGATATCCTGGAAAAGATCCTGTGCCTCTGCTTCAAACAGCCTTCGATTCTCTGTGTTTCGGAGAGGTTGGGCCCAGAAGGAGCCAATGTAGACCCGCAGCACCTCTGGAGTGTTGATCACCTTTCCTAGGGACCACATGAGTGCTCCGTAGACCCTCATCAGCTGCTGTGTGTCCACCTGGTCAGCCTTATTAAGCACGACCCTAATCTTGTCATCCTGGCCCCGGAATGCTTTTATGGCCTCTGAAAACTCATCAGATATATCCAGCTTATGGGCATCAAAAAGGAGAATGATGCGGTCGACCCTCTCAGCAAACCACTGGAGGACTTGGCAGAAGTCATAGCCTGAGGAGAGAATACACTATTACAGTTTTCCTGCTCAGAGGAGAGAGTCTCAGAGAATGTAGGGTAGGCGTGTAGAACAAGGAGATGATAGCATCTCCCTGGAGAAAAAGAGGAGGTGGACCAACTAGGAAAGAATTGACAGTGAGGTCAAAACAACTGTATCCTACATTTCTTTAGACAGATTTCACTGTTACCACCTTTTGTTAATACTGCTGCCCTTCTGATTTTCCTCAACCTTTCCATCCATCGCCCACACTACAATCTTTCATGCTGCTGTTAATTACCAGCATACACTCACGTTTGCCTCCTTCCAGAGGTTCTGATTTCATCATGGAGTGAGTTGAGCAGCTTAGTGGGGCTCTTATCACAGGATCTCTTCTCACTGTTAATGCCAGCCACTCTGGAGGCACCGTCTATCTGTACTAACAAGTGCAAATGCAGCACTTCAGCCAAAGTCAACAATTAAAATTTTTTGGATTTAAAAACCATTTCCAAGCTCCTATCGCTTTACATTGCAACACTTGCTGTTATTTCTGCCACAGCAAACTCTGAAATCCAACTTACAAGTGATGTGCTGATGGCTTTGAGGATGTGACAGGTTACAGAAGACAAATCAGTAGTGACCTTTCTGACCATCTGAAACTGATGTTCTGAAGGAAAGACAGCTTGTAGCGCCTGTCTAAATGCTTTTATAAATGCAGATGAAAGCTTAATGCAGACATCAAAAAGCATTCAGGAACTCTTTAATTTGGAAGTGACAAATTCTATCCGCTCTCACCACAAATGATATGGCACTGGGCTGGATATGCATGTGACTCATCTTGTTTGAGTAAGGAACAGCAAACTCTGACCAGGAACTGATATTCCAGCCCAGCACTTCCTCTCAGAAGGAAGTGTAGATGCTTCTCAGCCTTTTGCTGCTCTACTGTTGCTACTTCTTCAAAAGTTTGTCCCAAAGACTACTGTCAACTACTACATCCAGACTGAGGGTGTCTCAGAAGTTACATCTACTTGCAAGCGCATATTGTAAAGCCACAAGTCACCCTCATATCCAGCTAAGGGATGGAAGGGAGCAGCACTGCAGAACACTTCAGCTCATCCTGAGCATCAGGTGGGAAGGAGCCAGTGCCTCCAGCAGAGGCACCAGGATAAGGTGACCATAACATGTTCAGCAAGGACACAGAGAACAAAACAGAATTATGTGGATGAGATGAAAAAGTTGGGAGATACATGGTGCGAGCTGACCAGCTCTGCAAACACTGATGAGAGCAATGAACATGTAACTCTTGTGTATTACTGGCCCAGGGCAAAGTACCAGCCCTACGCACAACAGTCACGAGGCCCATAGCTATGCAATCATGCAGTACAAGTGGGGTCAATTTGCTGTGCCAGTCAGCAACAAAGATTAAGACGAATGATAGACTTCTCCTTTGGAGACCAAAGTAAATGATTTCTGGATTGCCCTAACACCATCTCCCAGAGTTTCTCCAATTCAGGAAACAATCAGGGAGAATCTAATGGGTGGCACCCAACCTCTGCCAACAGGGACAGGCAGAGCATCCAGTTCTTCCAGCCCTGGGGCTGGTGTTACTGCAGCAGCAGCACACAGGTAACTCATGGATGAATGCTGCAGTGAAGAGCCTCCATGTTTGGAGAAAATATCCACTTACTTCATGAAGCTGGGGTAGGCAGAGTGTTGGAGCAATTGCCATAAAAATAAGCCTGCAAACACACAAATTCTGGACCTGGATAGGAACAGCTCTTGCCAGAAAAAAGTCTACTGCTCTTTTCTTGTTATGAGACAGGCATGCACATAAACTTGCCCAGTATTTCAAACGCAGCTTAGTCCCACACAAAAAAATGCAATTTCTTTTTTTTTCTTTTGTTAACTCTGTCCTGGAGTGAGTTTCCAGTTATGCCAATGAATACCTGCATTCCTGTTGGCAGCAAGATCCCAAGGATTACAGTGCATCACTGCAGGGAAAGCCTGACACAGTTCTTTGCATCACCTTTCCTAATATCCAACTTCATTTTCAGAAACAACACAGAACTGAGAAAATTATGAGTATCTAATAATTCTGTTTCTAAAACATGCAAGGTAAGCAATGTCCTGCATTTTGTGATGAGCTCTTTCCCCATACTTCTTTAAACTTTTGCCTTAGGTTTTGGTACCAGTTAGCTTCCCAGATAGAAAATGTACGTTTCCTTTTTTGTCACCATGCATTCAACGGCATTTGCAGTAAAATCATCAAGGCATGGTCCCGAAACACTACAAGAGGAAAAGCCATCACATTTTCTGAGTAATTACTTTAATCCTGCTGAGGACAACCATTGTAGCAGCCATGAATCAAATTCTCCTCCCTCTCTCAAAGCAGTTCCTCCCCACACCCTGGCAGCCGTTGCTTCATCTTTCTCCTTTCCTTACACTCATTGTTCCTTCCAAATATTGCAGACTGTACCCACATTTGTGTCTGAAATCAGCTTTTGTCCCCAGTGATGCTGCAGAACCTCCTCGCGCACTCACGGGGCGGCAGCAGCACAGAGACAGCCATTGTCTGATGGGACAATGCCAGCACACATCTGCACTTTCTCATCGAGTCACTTACACAGACAGTGAACTGACAGGCAGGAAGCTTCGGGCAAATATTCCTTCTGACAATGGGAGCAGGAAAGGTGCATTAGAAAAAAAACACAGCTTTGAATACTGTCCCCACTGCACATTTTTGAGCCTTCAGAATGCAATCAGCTTTTCAAAAAGCAATTCATCCTTGGCCACTTTGTCATCTTTCCAGGGCTATAAATATAACAAGCTGGAAAGCAATGCACCACCCATATTTCTGCAGTCCCCTCACTTTTTTCCTGTATTTTGAAATTAAAAGTTGATATGTGCTTGTTGATGAAAAGAGTGAAGTTGAGGTCCTGTAACCTAAGAATGGTTTTTACTCTTCCATCAAACATGCTAAAACACAGCCAGAAAAAAAATAAGCTAAACTTCCTGGGTGCTCCTTCCTTGGAGACACTCAAGGTGAGGCTGGAGGGGCTCTGAACACACTGATCTAGCTGTAGGTGTCCTTGTTCATTGCAGGGGAGGATGGCTAGATGGCCTTTAAAAGTCTCTTCCAACTGAAACGATTCTATAATTACTGCTCTAGAAACCTAACTGAAAAACTCAGATGTGAATAAGCACCAATCATGTAAAGGATAGAAAGCAACTAATAATGATACTTCAGAGGTGTTATTTCATGTCACATTCCATTGTTGGATTATGAAAAGTCTCATTTTATATATATATATATATATATCCTTTAGAAAATAGCATCAAGTTTCATTAGCAAAACGACCTTAAAAAGAAATAAAAAGATGATGAAGGCTAAAAAAAGAAACAAGCAAGCAAAGATTAAAACCCTGTAAAATTTCAAAATACAAAAGTCTGAAGCTGTCAGAAAAGAAATTCTGCTAAAGAATCTCCAGGTACGTTTAGAGCTTTCCTGGCAAGCAAATAAAAAAGTACCCATGGTTAAGTCTTGTAACCAAATTCCTTCAGAAAGGAAATGGCAGTTCCAACAGCAAAGAGCACAAGCTGTCGCCTTACTTCAGTTAGAAACAGAATTTTGTCTGATAGAGGCATATTTAAGGACAACAGAAAATATCCTGTAGAATCTGCTTTTATTTGTATTCCTTGATTTAAGAAGGAAATCTAAACAACTCAAACTTCAAAATGTGCTAAACTAGGCTTATTTAGCATATGTTGAAGTCATTCTAGAAGCAGTTCAGACAGACCATGCAGTGCAGCATCACAGGATAAGTCAAATTTGCACTCCACAAAACCACTAGTACCAGATCTGCATAAGCAATTTGGAAGTCATATAAAGGAAACATAACTGACTACAAAATATTTCAAACACAGGCAAGCACAACATTGCCTAAACAAAACAGCATGCAATAAGTGCATATGTAATAGCTCCATAAAGCAAGGTGCAGATACACCAGGAATGCTGACTGCCAAACCTCATTTATGATACAACCATGCTGGCTAAAGTTAAAAAGCATCCAGCAGAATCACACTTTTTATTGAAGAATTATCCCAAGTTATGTATTTGAGAAAATCCCTAACACATTGAAAAACATCTTGATTAAATATAACTAGTCAAATTAAAACCCTGTTAATAGATAAGAAGGGCTTAAACTTATGACCAAGCACTGCCTATGTGAAAATCTACTGCATCAAAGGGCAGGCCAATTAGGCCATTAAGGTACATATCATATTGTTCAGAAATTGACCCTCAAATAAAACACAACCTTATTCCATGCACACATCAAGTCTGGTGCTTCCTTGGCAATCCCTGACAGCATTAAATTTTGTCACTCACTCACTCACTTTTTCAATGGCTGATAACAATGATGCTTCCATTTTCTGAATATTTCACGTTCACTTCCATACTGTTACTGAATTGGTAGCAGATACTTGAATACTGCCAAGCATTACTTCCTCTTAAATTAAGAAATGAAGAAGGAGGAATATAAAGAAAATTGGATTCCAAAGCAGCAAAGCAGAATCGAATATTAAAAGACCATCTTCGGTAGCAAGTGTGCTCAGTTATTTTCAGCTCCTGCAACTCACCTCTGCTTATGCGCTGTTTCTCTCCAGAGAGGATACCTGGGCTGTCAATGATGCTGATACTCTTCAACACCTGGTTAGGCAACTGAGAACACAGGAATCTGGCAGGAAGGTGGAGAGAAATAAATATTACCAAAGAACTCTAGCTTATATATAAATTGTACCTTGAGAACTCTCCTTTATGTACTAGCTTTTAGGAAGACTTAAATGATATTAAACAAAAATGAAAGGCAAAAGGGAAAAGCAGAAAAGGGGAAAGGGGGAAAAAGTTTTTGAAGTCCTTAGTGAACCCTTTTACTCCTAAATTTGTCACCACACTTTCAAAACTAAACTAAACTAAACAAAGAGATGAAAACATGGGCCATCCATGTAACATTCAGAAAACCAAAAATCATTTTGCTAGGATCCAGATGGGCGTATATAAGAAATGACAACTCATGTTCTTTGATTTTTGCTTAAGTTCAGATAGCCAAAAGAGAAAGGAAGTACGTGGAAAGCCACGCAGACAATATGGTTAAATTACTGCCAAGTCAGCCCTCATTTGCTCTGGCAGTGGTTGAATGGCGACTGTTTCTACCTTACCAACCTTCTGGGATGGCTTTTGCAGAGGAATGTAAATAAATAATATTTATCTTAAAAAGAGAAATACTATTAAAATGATACTATTTAAAATACATTATATAAAATATAAAATATAATTATATATATACATATATATACATGTATATATGTATATATATATATATAAAATAATACTATTTAAAGAGAAAAAGCTTCCATACTATCAGAACTGAAAGTTTAAATTACAGACAATGTGCTTAGAGTAATAATCTCCTATGTATGTGACAGGACACAAATTCAGTGGTGGTATTATGAAAAATAAGAACTCACACAGCCTCTGAGAGTTACATCTCCCTCAGGTTCAGAACACCTCACATGTAAGACTCAAATTATTATGATGCTTCTGGAATAACTCATGATTAAAAAAAAAAACAAGAAATTTTACCTCCCTTCATCATGAACTGCTTTTAAGAGATTTGCTTAAGAGTTTAATCTTCTTATGGGGCAGTGGTTGAAGACTATACTGACAGTTGCACAGTGTAATCCAGCCTCTGCAAAGCTTGCACTCTACCACATAAGACAAACTGGACAGTCAAATAAAAAGCTGCCATGAGAAAGCAAAGTAAGAACAGTGGGGGTTACTGAAGATACTATAATGAAGTGTAGGGCATTTTCAACTAAGTAGGAAAGAAATGAGATGCCAGTTTTGAATAACCAGCAATACGATCAGAGCAGCAGACTGAGGGTGGTGCTGGGGAAAGAGGCAACTACATCTCAGCTGCAAAACAAAGACAAAGGAGCTAATGTGAATGCTGAGGAAGATAAGGTTGCTTACACCATTGCAGTATAACAATATCACAGTCACCGAAAGTACTTAAATAATTTAGCTAGATACTTTGAATGTACATCCCTTTAGCCAGTAAAAAAACTATGTTTGCATATGATTCAGAACCTGACACCACGAGCTAAACTGATGGTTTACAAAAAAAACAAAAACAAAACCCTTTCATTCAAACAAAGACGTAGCATTATTAAACATTCAGTGTAAATACTTATTTATGGTGAAAAACACCATTCACAGTATGATTATATCAGCTGTTTTCATAGATAACCCAGTGCACAATGATGAGGAAGGACAGAACTTAGCTAGTCATCTCACAGAAAAGGGATCCCAAAGACAATATTTAAAACTGAAGCTGAATGCAGCTTCCCACAGCTGATATTCTCTCTCAGAAAACTGATAGCCAACCTGACCATGAGCAGCCATAAACTTTCTTCTATGAATATACACAGCAAAAGATAAAACTGTACATGATAAACTTTTAACACATATGCCAGTGTTTATCAGCCAAACAGGAAAGATTATTGTTAAGAGAGAACCAATTTAGATTAATTAGCTCACAAAAGTAGACCTCCATGTCAAACCACATCAAACACAGGAAGAAAACATGGTGATTACTCACACACTACGGACAAAGTTATTAATAACTTCCAAATGGAAATATTTAGATGGTGAGTTAAGCTACCTATTGCAACATTCACAGCCCCCGAACAACTTTTGTAAATACACAGCAAGCATCTAGAAGATATTGCTATTATTCTGGTCTACTGCAGTGCCTGAAAACCAGCTTCATCTGTTCCAGCCATCAAAATAAATCACTTTCTCACAGGTCTTTTTACAGATATCCCTACAATTCACAACTTTAAAGAGTTTCTGAAAAATCTCCAATGTATGAGATCAGTTTAGAGGAACAAGACAGTATCAAAGGAAGTAGATCTTTCTGTATTTTGGATGGTAGTTTTTAAACAATAGCATTTGTCTATCATCTATTATAAGTACTATAACTGCAGTATTAAATAATAGTACTTATCTATTAGTTTTATCGAGCAGAGGAATTTGTGTCCAAACTAATCCTGAGTTCCAGCTGGCACAGTGTCTTAAAACCAAGTCAGCTCTAAGCTAGTGCTCCTATTTGAACATTTACTTCATACTGCTCAAAACGAATACAGCAAAAAAGACTTGGCAAGCAATACTGATGCTTGAAAGTAGAATTAAGTAGAAATTGAGACTTAAAATCCAAAGATAGCAAACAATCAGATCTCACCTGTTTAGGAAAGCATTTCCAAACCGGCTGAGCTTACGGAATGGCTTCTTAGGATCAACAACCAGGGCATTTCCTGGAACACTTCCTTCTGATTCTCCATACATCACAGCAATGAAAGAATCCGTGGTAGGCTCTGGACCAATCCGCATGCCTGGGAAGTCTTGTTCCAGCAGGTATCTAGTGATGGAGAATATATAAAGTAACAGAATGAATGACTGAGCAATAAGACTAACGTCAATAACTACAATGCCCTTGAAAATTCCTAAGGATATACACAACAGAATCATAAATTTAGTAAACACAACAGAACCATAAAATTGCATTTTTATCTTCATTTCAATGTTTGTATTAGCTAGGAAAAGTTAAAAAGATCAAATTCCAGTTTCTTTTATGAGTAGATGGATATTTCTATCAGAGATCACAGTACAGTAGCTTACGCTAAAAGACATCACTCTTTTGTCCATGTTTTCAACCTTTACAAGAGTTTCTAGTACTGAAAGGGTGTGGTTTGAAACACAGCACACGAGCAGCATCAGCTTGCTGACAGATCTAACCGTTCAATGAACTCTGTCGCAACACAGGATTTTTACTAACTTCAACTCACCTTTTCACAGGCAGAGACAACACAGTTAGGAAACATATACCTACTTTTATTTGGAAGTGAAGAAAGGGCTTTTATTCTGGCCTGTATATTAGAAAACTGTTGTTAAATAAGTTAGACCCACATAACTTCAAGACTAAAGGTAACAACCATACTAGAGGCATGAGATCAAGCAATGCTGGATAGAAACCATCTTGTATCCCTTGTGAGCAATCTGCTCACAGACACAGATTGCATGTAGACAGTGGGTCAAGTCTGATACAGCAAGTCAAGACTTGACAAGAAGCTCCCCAAGCAGCAGTGAAAAACATCATACTGAATCAATTGCACACAAAAGAAGTCCCAGATCCCACAGAATCACAAGGAACCACATCTTGAAGGGGACAGACTCTTTAGCAGGTCTGTCGTGACAGGACAAGGGAAATGGTTTCAAAATAAAAGAGGGGAGATTCAGATGAGATATAAGAAAGAAGCCTTTACAAGGGTGTTGAGGCACTGGAACAGGTTGCCCAGAGAGGAGGTGGATGCCCCATCCCTGGAAACACTCAACAGAAGTTGGACTGGGCTCTGGGCAACACGATCTAGATGTAGGTGTCTCTGTTGATTGCAAGGGATTTGGTCTAGATGGCCTTTAAGAATCCTTGAAAACTTTAATGATTTGATGATTCTATTACATCTGTGTAGGGGATCCATATGCAGGCTAGGACACCTCCATGTTAATAGGATCACTGCTCTCAACCAGAAAAGCTCATGAAACTGGCAGGCATTGATGATGAACCTTCAGTGGTGGTCTTCTTTTACATGACTAAAAAATAATCTCATATCTTGCTCATGAGGTTGCCAGCACGTGCAACACTTGCAAACTTTGCAAAGAGTTGGCAGCATCATGCACCTTTCAGGATTTTCAACATGCATTTTTTTCAGCTCAGTACTTAAAAAAATAGTGTAAATTCAAATTAGCTGTGTATTTGAGACATAGAACAAATATGAACAAAGTGCTATGGAGCTGCAATACTTCCATGCTGACTTCAAAGATGCTGCTTTAGAAGCCAGACTCTTGAAGTGGTGACAATGCAGGAAGGCAGGAGCTCCTTCTAAATACGGGTCCCACCCAGCAGCCAGTGCTATGCCTGGCACAGCTCTTTAGCAGACAGCAAGCACTTTGCAGGGCAGGTATTTTCCATTAAGGCGCTGGCTCACAGACGCACATCCAGAATCAGGACAGCCTAAAATAAACCTCCAAGATCTTGAGTGCTGGCGGTACAAACTATATCACACTTCCTCTCATTATGAAAATACCGCTTTCACTCAGCCACACAAAAGGGAAGAGCAGCGTTCTATAAGCTAAAAAGCTGCAAATGTCTTTGTATTGCGTGTGATTTTAGCACAGGAAACTACCTGGATTTTTAGTATCTGTGACCACATGCCCTCTTCAGGAATTTTCACCAGAGGGAGTTCAAAAAGATTCACAGGAAGAATGCTTAAAAATAGCGAGCGCTCCAAAGACAGTCTGGATCAAACAGCAGACATCCTGTTGACTCGAGGAACTTGCTCTTCTCCTTTTGTTTTCACCTGGGCTATAACCTTTCTGCTGCACTAATAACCATTTGTCTACATCCCTTGGCCAGATCTATAGCCAAACTCCGGGAAACCAGTTCACAAGGTTCCAGAGATAGCAATGATTACTCACAGTGGCGGATGCTGATAATCATCTAAAGTCTGCACGCTTCAGTTCAGCCACGCTAACAAAAAAACACAGGCTAGTTGAACAGATGAGCAGTGGGCAAGGATGCAGTGTGATGTATAGAAAGACCAACTGAGCCTCTTTTCATAGGGCTGCTCTCCTCCATTCTACATGATACCACAAATCCCCCACAGTTGTTTTTTGTTTTGTTTTGTTTTTAAGAACATAAAACCAGCAGGAAATGTTTGCTGCAGTACAAGAATTCATACAATCATGGAATCATAGAATGAGTTGGAAGGGACATTAAAGATCATCTGGTCCCCTGCTGTGGACAGGGCTGCCACCCACCAGATGAGGCTGTCCAGGGCCCCAGCCAACCTGCACTTGCATGCCTCCCGGGATGGGGCACCTACAGCTCCCTAAGCAGCCTATGTCAGTATCTCACTGCCCTCTGAGTGAAAAATTTCCCCAAAATCTAATCTAAATCTCCCCTGCTTTAGTTCAGAAGCATTCTCCTTTGTGCTTTCATTCTGTTTGAATAACAAAGAAACAAAGGCCTCTCCCTGTCAACTCCAACAAAAAAATGATGCTGCCCATTCTTGCCATACACTGAACTGCACACCAGATACTACTGCTAGGATAGGGAGCTTTCTCAGAATTCAGCTCTGGCTGAAGTAAATAGAAGAAAGTTTATCATCTTCATCTCTGCATAAATACCTTTGAGCACAGTAAGATCATCAGCTGGGAAGCTGAGGAATTCACTTCTGGTTTTCCTCATCACAGTCACAGTAAGTGCATGGAAGAATGCAAGAGAAAGAAAGCAATAGAAAAAAAAAAAAAAAAAAGCAAGAAAGTAAGTGAGAAAGAAAAACCCAACACTCAGTCTCTCACACTTCTCAAAGAGAAGATGTTAATAAGTTAAATGTATCACACTGGAAGTTCAATGCATGGTGGGAAGGAAAGTAAAAGCTCAGTGACTACAGACTTGCATAGACGACCCCTGTCTCTGGTACACAACCATTCTCTACTCCTGTCCCTCCTTTTGTCACTCTGAAGCAGCCATGGGAAGTTGAGAGCATTCCAGAAGCTGCATAGGTACAGTGCCAAGTAGCTTACAGAGATAAGCACTTGGCACTCAGACATCCTCCCACCCTATTAAAAAAAACAATCAGACAAGCATTACCACTTGGGCCTGGGTATTGCTGTTTGAGTTGTCAGCACTGTCAGATACCTGACTAAAATGGTGTTATAATAATACATCTTACTCAGTGAAACCAGGAGTCTTCTACCTCCTGGTTTCACTACATTGTTCCTAGTGCAAAGCATATCAGCAGCATCAAGGATAAAAACAAGAGGGGCTGACTGTGATTGTTTTTCCATCTCCTGGGATACATGGTCATTGCACATTGCACAGTGTTTTCCATGAAGATTTGGTGGAAGGAACTGGGTGGATGTGTCTGAGCCATGAAAATGTACAGTTCTCACGATAATTTCCAAATCAGATTACACTGTGCTGGGTAAACGCAATGACTAAAACTGAAATAAATAATCACCAGCAGAACAGATTTGTGGATTCACATATGAATGTGATAGCAAACACGGAAATAGACCAAGCGTGTCCTTCTGATTATAAGATGAAGAAAGATGAAGCAAAAAGTTGCTTTAGTTAAGATTTAAAGTAACGCTTGCTTGCCAAAAGGCTACTGGCAACAATAAAAGGAAAAATGAGATGAGGTCTTAACTTCCTTCTGAAGAAAACTAACCCTGAATTATAACAATCTTGAGAGGTTATGGCATTTTTCCCATGAAAAATCACCCTCTGAACTGGACTTTGAATATCAATTGCTGTAACATAATCTCTATACTATCATTATAAACTGCTGCTGTTGAAAATTGTTTCTCTATCCTGCTGCAGCCAGTTGCTATCTACAGGTGTTATCTATTCCATGGCAAACCCTGATGTAATGAATGCTTATCTGCCCCCTGGGAATGTGCTGGTGTTGAGGTCGGCCTGCAGAGAACTAACAACTGCTTTGTCACTGACAGGGTCTCAGTGGTCAATTCCTGAGATCTCCAGCATCCCGTGAAGAACGAAACCACACTGTGATTTACCTGAATAGGGATGGGATGAAAGGGGTAGGTGGGGAAAAACAAAAAGAAACAGTAAAAGAAATTGCTTCTTCCATTCAGTCACAGATTGTAATAAGAAGTATGAGAAAACAGATTTGAAACCTTTATGTCAGTCAAGTTCAGTTGACATTTACCAGACGGTTCAACTATGTCCAGACCTCCTACCCCAGCAGAGATGACTACAGTCTCACTGCTGTGGGAAATCAGGGTAAAATGTTTGGAAATGAAGTTTCCTTCTTCATCCAGACAGTATGTTAATACCAGTTAGCCCCATTGCTCCGTATTTTACGGTTAAAGTGGTAACATGTTACTTACAAAGCAATGGCACCAAAAGCACTTGTGAACAACCTTGAGGACCATCATACTGACTTAATCCCAGTACTTAACATGGGCACCTGTAAAGGACAGAAATTCTGAATGTCCATAAAGGAAGAATGCGAATTCTCATCCAAGGCAAAGTGCTACAGGAGAGGGAAAAAAAATTCTATGAAATGACCCAGCAATTCAGCTGGCAGGTGGCACATGTTCAGGTGCACAGTATTCTGGCCTGTTCTATCTCCAGGTTATCCATGCCCTCGTCACACATGTAGGAAAAATTGGGGTGTTCTATGATTTATCACAGAATCACTGAATTGGAAGGAACCTTTAAAGACCATCTAGCCAATATCCTCTGCAAAGAACAGGGACACATACAGCTAGATCAGGTGCTCAGAGCCCAGTCCAGCCTGACCTTGAGCGTCTCCAGGGATGGAGCATCCACCAACTCTCTGGGCAATCTGTTCTGGAAATGCTTACCTGGAAACGCACCCAGACCACCAACACAGCTATCACGTGAGCACAAGCAACAGTGAAAATGAATCAGGGTGTCTAAAGAAATGCTAGGAAAACCTAAGTCACCCAGCCCACAAACACAGACTTCCTTTCAGCTAGCATTGGGGACCATGAAACTGAGTTTCCCTTCTTTTAGTGACAGCCCCACTTCTATTTTTAATGCAAACCTGCTCTGTGTGTCCACAGGAGTTCAGTACCCATCAGAGAGCCACACTCAGCCCAGAGCTCCCATGCAGCTGCCAAGCAGGAAGGGAACACAAATGCCTCTGCAAACATCTGAAATAGCACAGGTGAGCAAAGGCAAACTCTGCTCTGCAGAGCAGGAGGGAGGGAGCCATACATTGCAAAGAGAAACAGTGTTACAGGCAGTAACCTTCAGAACTGAAAGAGACATATTTCTATCCTTTACAAAAGGTTAAATCTTCGCCCGAAGACCTCTCAGCATCTTCTGCAGAGTTCTAAACGATCTTTATAGAGTCACAGCATTGTTTGAGTTGGAAGGGACCCTAAAAGGCCATTTAGTTCAACTCCCCTGCAATGAACAGAAGCACCCACACCAGATCAGAGTGCTCAGAGCCCCATCCAGCCTGACCTCGAGCGTCTTCAAGGATGGGGCGTCCACAACATCTCTGGGCAACCTGTTCCAGTGCCTCAACACCTTTATTGTAAAAAACTTCCTCCTTATACTCTAGCTGAATCTCTCCTCTTTTACTTTGAAACCATTTCCCCTTGTCCTATCACAACAGATCCCCCTAAAGAGCCTGTATCCTCCTTTCTCACAGCCCATCTTTAGATACCAAAATGAAACATGAGACAAACATACCAAGATAAACGCAGGCACTCTGCAGCTTCCTAAAATCCCCGCAAACTTCACAACGAGAACGGAAAAGATACAAAAACACTACGAAAGTACCAACTACATCTTGAATTTAGGAGAAAGAAAAGGTGGAGATAAGGTTACGTGGTCGTTAATGACTGATGCCTTTTAACGCAAACCAGTTCTGAGAAAAGTTAACAGGAAGTACCCAACGAGGTTACTGCCAGCACGACGTGAAATCGAGAGAACCTCCTTAACCAGGAAGTTGGGAGAAGAACCACAGAACACCGAGCACGCCCGGCAGCAGCCCCATCCCCAGCACGGGGCATCTTACGCCGCGCAGCTCCTCGCCAGCACCTGCTTGGGCGGCGAAGCCCGCAGGAGGCGAGTGGGGCTCGGCCGGGGCGGCTCCCACTTGCGGGGCACGGGCCAGGGTCCGCCACCTACCGGATGAAAGTGGTCTTGCCGGTGCTGTACTGCCCCACCAGCAACACCATGGGCTTGTTCTCGAAGTCAGCCTCCTCCAGGGCGGGCGAGTGGAACTCATGGAAGCGGTAGTGCTCCTCCAGCGGTAGCAGCTTGCGGAGGTAGAGATCCCGCAGCCCTCCGGTCACCGTCTGCACCACGTCGCTGCCGCCGACTCCTCGCTCCCGACCGCCGCCCTGCTTCCCCAACCAGCTGAACATCCCGCCGCCTCCTGCCACTCCACTCCGCACCGCACCGCACCGCACCGCTCTGCCCGCAGCGCCGCTCCGCTCGTCCCTCCCCCGGCACGGCCCTGCCCGACGGGGAGGCGGCGCCAGGGCCGGGAGCGCCTGGGGGGGAGGAGGTGGCTGTAGCCTACAACATGGCCCTAACCGAGCCGCCCCAACAAACCCGCCTCCAGCAAATTAAAGGTTTTCTCCACTGCGGAGCTGATGCTGAGGGCCCTCGCAATGAAACCCGGCGGCTCTTCTAGCAGCTCAGCCGTCTGGATGCCTTTCGTGTTTCCCTGCTGACGGCTCTCTGTGTCACCGGGCGCAGCCGCTCCGCTGCCGCATTAGGTGCTGTCCTAAATGCGGAGGAAATTCCCCCGATGGCATTCGTGTTTTGCCGTCCAGTTCAACCGTAGGTTTCGGTAGCACGTTCAGCCATCCGGGAGGATCATTTTTTCCACTCATTTTGCAATAGATTTTAGCAGAATACATGAATATGCCAAGACATTGAGGATATCAGTAAAATGAATACTTTTTTTTCTCCCTCCACTTAAAAATAAATAAATAAATAAAAGCTCATTTTCCCAGTTAAAAGAAAAAAAAAAGTGGGGATTTTCCTCTGAATCTGTGTTTAAAAAGAACGTTGGAAGTGCTTCCTTTGTGTTGCCATCTGACATCATTGTTTGTTCTGCAATATCCCTATAATCTAAATCCCTTTTGGCAGGCCCAGCACCTTACTGAGCCTACTGACCCACAGTTTTAGCTATTTACCTTCTTTCCTTCTCACTTCCACGGGGACTGTTACCCTCTCTCTGTGCTCCCTCTCCTTCCCAAGCACATCATCAGGTTGAGTTGTGCCCTTTCCCTGCCACCCTCCTTGTGCTGTTCTCTAAAATAACAGCTTCCAGCTGTACCAGCGCTCTTCAGCCTCGCTTCCTTGCTTCACATTTTATTTAGGGCTGCACACATGTTTTGCAACCCTTTTGTTGCAATTTCCATGCTGAGTCTAAACATTTTATGCTGCTTCACGAAGGGCCCCGTTGCCTGGCTTCCTCATTCCGTAAATGCTCTTACAAATTCTGAATGCTCTCATTATTTATCATCTGCAAAAATATCTGAATGTGGGGCCAGAGCTCTTTCCTTCTCGTCCTTGATAGCAGCCAGCACTCAGGCAACAGAGCATCAAAGAGGGCAAGGGAGTTGTGGTTCTTCCTCGGGCTGTCTGCTGCCTCTGGAATTGGTGGCTCAGTGCAGATTTTGCAGTGCACGCTGTTCCCTGCATTTCATTCCAGTTGTCCCTTCCTTAGGTTGCAGATGCCTTATCTCTTTGCCCCTTCTGTGGAAGCTGTTCCACCTCTTTAGCCATCCTTGTCATTCTCACTTGTGTTCTTGCTGAATATAGAGAACTCAGAGCTATGAGTTATTATTTCAGTCCCACTCTGTGCTTTGTGAAGTGGGGTAAAGTGCCCATTGTTCTTCATGACCCCTTCGTGGCGGCTGGAAGGCAGCAGGAAGGGCAAGGCAGTGCTTGCTCTCAAACACCTAGCTCTGCTTGTCTTCAGACTTCCTGCCTGCATGCTTCCTGCTGTCAGCAGGACAGTTTGCCCTTCAGACAATAAAGCTCCGACCATATGTGGGTAACTGGGAGTGCTTCCAGATTCCCAGGTCTGGCTGTGCCCTCTGGCTGCACCCATACTGTGAGGGGCACCAGCACACACACTCTGATTTCCATGGGATGTAACCCTCAGCACACAAGAGCTGTGCAGGCTCTGCAGCATGCTCCAGAAGGTGAGGATGTGCTGACCCCGGTGATAAACATTTTTACATCCCTGTGTTTCAGCTGGGAAGAGACCCTGACCTTGAGAGCAAAGGCATTTGTAAGGCTTCCATTTCTGGCCCACAGTCTCTTGCTGAAACATACTACAGGAGAACTGATGGGCAGGGAAGCCTATAGGAAGCATACTGAGAGCCTGCAGGCCTGTGGATATATGTCAGTAACACTGAATAGAAGCTAAACTTACTTTAGAAAAAAGAATAATCAAAGACTGGGGATCCACCTGTCAAACCACAGCACTCAAACTAAGTTCAGTGTTGAACACAAAAGCAGTACAGTGCTTCAGCAATTAGAAACTCATACCTCTCATTTAGCCATCATAGAATCAGAATCATTAAGGTCATCTAGTCCAGCTGTCAGCCCATCCCCACCATGTCCACATCCCTCAGTGCCACTTCCACACTGTTCTTGAACACCTCCAGGGACAGTGTCTCCACCACCTCCCTGGGCAGCCAGTTCCAATGCCTCAACTTCTCTTTCTGAGAAGAAATTCTTCCTAATATCCAACCTAAACCTCCCCTGGTGCAACTTAGGGCCATTCCCTCTCATCCTGTCACTGTTACCTGGGAGAAAAGGTTGATCACCTCCTTACCACAGCCTCCTTTCAGGCAGTTGTAGAGAGTGATAAAGTTTTCTCTAAGCATCCTCTTCTCCAGACTAAGCATCAGAGACACTTTAAGCTGTTTCACTCAGTAATCAAATGAACTGCTTTTCTCTCTCTTGCTGTCTTCTATATACTTGTCTCTAATCTACTCCTGCGTATTATAAATGAGTCTTACAAACAGCTACTGTTCTCTTCTGCAGATAACTTTAAGCTCCCAGATCATCCACACAGAAGAATGTCCTTCTCTATACCCCAGCAGAGCCTGATTCTTACTTCCCACCATGGTACCCAGCATTTTACAGAGTTCCAGTGAGGCTCCCATGAAGCGCCTTATCCAAGTGCTATGAAACTGCTTATCTATATCAGGAAAATGGACTGCTCATAACAGAGAAGCTAACTTCTGCTGGACTACTCAGCAACAGGTTAAAAAGTCACATGCAAATGAGCGACATTAAGAATTTTAGAGCTGCTGTACCTCTGTTTCTCCTTTCTTTTCAAATGTAATAGTCTCAAAAATCTTTGCATTTGTAAGCCTTCAACATGTAGCACTAATGCTTAAATGTGATTTAACTAAATAAACTAGTGTAAATCAATTCTCATAGAGCAGAGCCGTAAAAGGAATTTAAATGGTGTCAGGCTCCTGGGGCACTTCACACCCAGGTCTGAAGTAAGTCTGCATCTCATGTTTAAGTTGGCTTGCTAGTAGAGGAAGAGGCTCCTAGAAGAAATTTCTATAACATGTATTTGCTGCAAAAAATATTTATTTCCTATTACTCTGACTTGAAAAAAAGTATTTTCTTGTATAAAGTTTAATATTTATTTACATTCACATAAAGAATTCATAGCTCCCAAATAGGTTTTGATTTAGAAACAATGGATTTTGTTCTCTGTTGCAGTTCCAGACTTACGCTCCTCTCTTATTACAGTGCAGGTAGAAAATCAGCAGCCAGTGCCAGCTTCCTCATGCCCTCATGTCCATAAAACACAGCCTTGGCCTGAAGGGTCACTTCTGCAAGCAGGAGCACAGCACCTTGCACCAAGCTCTACTCCAGGGCTTGTCAGCAAGGGAAGGACATTAATTCATTAAGGAAGAGCTCAGCCTTGTGTGTTTACATCCTTCACTGACAGACAGGCTGCAGCACTTCCGATAACAAAGTGTTTTCAGCATTCTTCAGCTTTTCACTACCTAGGCAACTTCCTTTCTTCTTCTTCTTCTTCTTTTTTTTTGTTTTTGTTTTTTTTTTTTGTCTGTTTTTTGTTTTGTTTTGTTTAATTAGCAGTGCTTGTGGATGTTTTATTTCATTTTCCCTACTGTTGAGCAGGTGGGCAGATGCTGGGACACCTCTCTGTTGGGGACACCCATGTCATCATCACCAGGAGGTGGTGGTTTTTGCAGTGGTTGCTGTTTCTTTTGCTGCTTTTTCCGTTCCACTGCTGCACGCAAGGCCTGAAGAATCAAGTCTTTATTATTCTGGACGTTGTAGTAGCTTAGGTTCACCAGTTTGTCAAAATCTTTCTCTGAATAACTCAGGTTGTTTATGTAGTATGGACCACAGCTATTGGTAACATCAACATCACCCTCTGCCATCTCTGAGGGACTACGTCTCACCCCTAAGGGACAAACAGTGACTTGGTTAATCAGCAGAACAGCCATTAGGGTCAGGCACCTCTCAGGCATGCACCCATAGTTGATTACAACCCAAAGATTTCCCTTCAGAGGCCTTTTATTGCTGGGATAATTTTACTGCTGGGGCAAGGTGGCAGCCAGGTCACCAAGCCATGCTTGGTGCTGATGCTCCCCAGCCCTCATTTTGCTGCCGCGTCCTGGTCATTGCAGCAGCACCTTCTATTTCCAGCTAAGGTGGCAAGTGAATCATGTCTACTCTTTCCCTCTTTCTTTCCTGTCTCCCAGAGCAAGTAACCACAGCCAGGATTTTACTACAGCAGTTTTTTTCCAGGCAGTGAGCTTTTGATGCCATTGCCAGTTTCTGTTCCTTCTTGCCCTCCATATTTTACATCCCTCACTGCTGTATCTCCAGAATAGACTGCTGAAAATCCAGACATCTCAGTGATTCAAGCTTTCCAGATGCAGAGCTGCCTTTTCAGCAACCTCAGCTCTCCCTTGGCTCTGCATAATCTGCTCATCAACTCTTGTTGCATGCTGGAACGAATTTTTAAGAGATACAGAAAACAGACCTCAAAAGTGACATTCTCTTGTCTGAACTCAGAGATTTCACAGAGCCATGATCGGAACACAGCCCGGCAGCAAATGGCATAGGTATTTTCCGTAATTTCTTCAAGCTACCTGCTGCTATAAAAACTACAAGCTTTATGTAATGTCAGTTGCTATGCTGGACTTAATGTTTCCCGAGATTTGGCTGAGATACTGACAGAACCTTTCAAGCCCAATTCATCATCCCGGTATAATCAGCATATACATCACAGACCCAAGGAAAACAACCAGGCAAGTAGTCCCACAAGTGTAGTCTCTGGAAATATTAGATTCATCATATATGATGATCTGCAGACAAATTCTATTAACTTGTTAAATGAATTAAATAACAGAAAGCTATTTCAGAACTTGATTGCAGGCTATCAGAGAGCAGACATTTATAGGAACCTCCACAGCGTGTTGTTGGTACTTGGGAAGAACATCCAAGGCTTATCCTGGAATCACAAATCTCAACAAATTCTTGGGTATCGAAAGTGTCAAGTACACATCATTTATTTTTTTTCTGCCTTCATATGTCACCTGTGAGTCAGAAAAAGGTTGATCTCAAGAATACATTTGGGGCAGTAGTTACTGGATGTTTTGTTTTTACATTTCATGCACCTATACCACCTCAGGACTTTTGGTTTTCAGTACACTGTGGGGCTTTGAAGTGATTAAAAAGTGATCTCATAGCATGAAGTAGGGATTCTAGTTAGAATCAGAAGCAGTAACCAAGACTTTTGACACTATCAGAGGTAGAATAGAGCTCTGTCAAGATTCATCTGTTTTGAAACGACTGGCAATGTTGCTCTTTAAATTCCTTAAAGTTTTAAAATAGGGCCCACTGAAGTGCATAGAAACTGACTGCGTGCCTCAGCTATAATTTTCATCACTTCACCAATTCACACTTTTGTTTTCAAGGTTATCTACATTGACTACAAGCCTGGAAATGATTTTAAACAATGAAATCCTTCAGATTCCCAAGGGCGTTCTATAAGAGGCAAGGAGGAGAAGTATGAGAGGAAATAGCCCTGCTAATTTCTGCCATTGCAGATAAACAGAATACACTTTTCGTTGTTTAATTCCAGAACCTACCTATGAAAAGCCAAAATAAATAAACAAATTTTGAAGAAGGGCATTTTTGTTTAAGGCTGATCTCAGCTGCTGCTGTACTTTTGAGGAAAATTTATGTATTTTCATCTCTTTGGTACGGTTCAGATATAAGAAGAGGGAATTTGAGCCTACAAGTGTTTACAGGGTGGTCTGAATAACAGATATTGTACAGTAGCAAAGACAAAGTAAAAGGCTGCCTCTGACGATGTGGTTGGTGACTATAAACTTACCAGGTGCTTTGTATTCCCTGAAGGTGTCATTTACCAGAGGGAAGAATATTACAATAGGGGTTTCTGGACTCTCCTTTTCACCAACAATGTAGCATTCCTTCAGATGTGGTGTTTCCTGATCATCTGGTACCTCCTTAGGGAAAGGAATTCCTTGTTTTGCAAAGTACTCAGAGGCTTCTTTCAGAGGCTAGTTTGCCATCATATGAAAAGAAAATGAAATAAAGCATCAGAACATAGCAGAGATATTCTGAATTTGACCAAACTCCAGCTTTACCAGGAAGGCTTGTGGGGTTAGGGCCAAGTTCTGACAGATTATGGCATGTATCCAATTAAGGTGTTATAGGCAGCCAGTGGAGCCCAGCTCTGGAAGGCCAGGTAGCAGGTGGTCTGAGTCACACACAGCTCTGCAGTGTCTGCATTACAGAGTCACAACTAAGTTTTTAAACATTTTCAGCTGTATGGGTTCTACATCTAACTGCCTTCAGATCAAGTGAAACACATTCACACATAAAATGAGCGGGATCAGTTTCCTAAATGCTTACTTTACTGATAACAGCATAGTGCTCAATGAATGCATGTGACCCTGGTAAACTGTTAGCTTCTTACTGCTGTCTAAATATTGAAAAAAAAAGTGTTCTATGAGCAGAGGATTGGCCATTCTGGGAAGTGAATGATGAAGCAGAGAGGCCATTATAGAGGAATGTATAATACTCACCCTGGTCTGGGAACCTGAACTGTAATTGAAATGCAAAATGACATCCACTTTCCTTTCTGGTCTCATGAGTGGTGGGTAACTGGTGGCAAAAACAAATGCAGTGTCGATCAAGATGAGGTAGTCTGCTGCTCCTGTCAGGTGGTTGGGCTGAGAGTCAAGCTCGCAGTCTAGAAAAGAAGGATTTGTTTTTCAGGGGGGTGCTCAGTGCAAGAGATGCTCTGGCATTTTTAGGAAAGTCAATTATTAAAAAAAAAAAAAAAAAAAAAGAGAGAGAGAGAGAGAGAGAATTCAGCTTTTTTTGGGTGGTTTCAGGCCTACCTGTGTAGTTGATAGCTACAGCTTAGTCATTTCTGGGTTCCTCTTTCCGCTATTTACTTTGCAGTTTCTTTTCCTTTTCTCTGAGATGTTAACTTGAGGTTCAGGAAAATAGTGTTAATTCCATCCCCTAGTTTTGTTCACAACTCTGATCAGGCCAATTTTTTTCAATAGGGGAAAAATTAAAATTGCAACTCACTGTCTCAACAAAATAAAGATTGAATGTGCTCAGTGCTGGGCGTGCAGTGAGAACAGGCACAAAGGTATTAAGGTAGACAGCCATAGCTCCTTACAGAACATGGAAGATCTGATACAGACTGAGTACAAGCTCCCAGCTGGTGCAAGAAGGAACACTGTTACGAACATCCTGTCTTTATTACAAGTGAGAAGGTAAGATGAAACAGGGCTCCAAACCACACCTCTTGAGTACTATCCAGGCAAGAGACAGCATATGATGGCATGAATCCCCTGCCACAAGAGTGTGGGCTGGTTGGCTGGCACACCAGCAGGTGTACACTGATTGATTACTTGCTAGGCTTTGGAAATTTCTTAGGAACTTACTTTTGAAGCTTCTTCTACTGAGTAATTTTACCTTTTGGCAACAGTTTCAAATATTATCAGAGAATGGGAACAGAACTGAAAGGCAGTCAGCTTGACAACCCACTCAGCATTGCATGCTTTTAAGAAGGATGGTTTAAAATATACTTAAAAGTGGGATGCTATTACCATACCTTTCCATTTAGAAAATTCGCTCTCTAGGTAGTTGTTGTTCATCTGGAGGCCTTTTAGGAAGTTAGGGATTTCTGAAGCTGCTGGACGTAACGTGACAACATCTCGGAAGATGTCTGAAAAGCTGTCGGTGGGACAAACCACTCGAGTTTCCAGCTCATTCGGTCTTTTAGGGAGCAGGGTTTCATCATCTGTAAAGGAAAGGTTAACAGTCTTTTATGTGATAGCACTGTTGTCATACACAGTGTCACACACATGTCATATACATGTCACTACAGTCATAATTTGTCTTAACATGTTTGGGAAAACGTTGACTTCTTGCTCTTTTTCGTACCACAAATCTCAGTTTTCATTGAAGCTTTGAAAAATTCGTTTCTTCTCAGCTTCTCAGCTGGTAGTAGTAAAAGCCTGGCTTGTACTGTACTTCACCGTATATGAATCCATCTCTTTCTTTTGTTTTTCTTCGATTTTACCTATTACAACATCCTGCACTTGCCCCATCTTCCTGTGCTACTTCACATTAATATCTCACCACTATTCAAAAAAAAAAAAAAAAGGGGAGGGGCGGCCGAGCAAGAGGGGAGAATACAAAATTGTTCTTTACTAGCAAACTCCTTATTTAAACAATTAGAAACTAACCCCCTACAAATACAAGAAAATAAATCATTTTTGCTACATTTCTCTTCATTTCTCAGTTTGTAGTATGTCTGCATTGTATGTTTCTTCCTGAAATCCCACCCTGTGGGTGTTAACTTGTTGGTGGGTATTGCAAATCTCATCCTTATGATTAGTTTGGAAGGGCCTGCAATAGTACTTGAGTTTGAGTTTTGTGGGATCCATAGAGGAAAAGATCATTCTTTCTTTTCTTTCAGTGGAGCTTCTTGCCACAGTCAAATTTCCAAGAGAAGAATTGGAAGCAAATGGATTGCAGAGGAGGTCTCCAGTCACTCCTACTATACAGGAACATAAAGGAAAGAAGAAAGAAGAAAGAAGAAAGAAGAAAGAAGAAAGAAGAAAG
>NW_024884586.1:18577394-18661386 GCF_019232065.1 Centrocercus urophasianus
AGAAAGAAGAAAGAAGAAAGAAGAAAGAAGAAAGAAGAAAGAAGAAACATTATGGTATAAAAATAACTCACCAATGTCAGTAATTTTGTCTCGGGTCCACTTGTGCCAGAAGTCTTCGGAATGAACAGATATGTACCAAGCATCCAAAAGATTCAGGGAAAATACACTACTCCAGATCCCTATGGCATAGGATATATTTGGCAGAGAGGAAACCAGTAAAGATCTGGAAGCATTTTCATTTACAATGACCTTCATTATTTCCTTCATTCTCCTGCAAACTATTCATTACATTACTTTTGTGGGTAAACAAAAGGAATCATCGTTATGAATCAGTATATGAATCCACAATGTATATAAAGAATTTGATTTATCAGTATGTATGAGCAGAGCTGGCAGTATTTTCGATCTATCTGCTAAAATATACATTTTTGTAATGTTGCAAATATCATCTTGTCAAGTAAATTTAGTATTTTCCAGCTGCCCTCAACATTTCCTGTTCTCAAGTTCCCGGTATTTGTAGTTCTAAAGGCTTTATTTATTTAACAGCACATAGCCCTGTTACAGGTACAAAACTGTCACACAGGACTGCCAGGAAATATTTAAGAGTCAGAATGAGAAGACTGACTTACAGCTTTTGGAAGTAGGAATTCTAAGAGCATAAATCTTTTTTATTTGTCTTCTGGGTATATCTGAACTATATTTTTCAGTTTTTCCATCCATCAACATATGTTAAATGGTTTAAAAAAAAAAAAAAAGGAATAAATCAAAGAGCGAATGTAATGGCAACCCAGACTGCCACCCATCTGCAATCTTTCAGGGTAACAAAACACCACTCCCTCACTCCCTGTTGTAGTTGCATATACTGTATTTGCAGCAGTGCCTTGCTATACCCTCCAAAATGCAGAACTAAACCTGGAATTTTTGGGAGAAACTGAGTAAACTGAGAAAGGGCTGCACACAGGCAGCTTGGCCATGGCCTTGACCCTTTGTGCAGAAAAGGTTCTGCTGTGTAGGAAGGAGCTACAAGGACCTACACGGTCAGTCCCTGCTCTGTTTAGGGGCTGAGGTGCCAAGCAGTTTGCTTCATTTGCAGAAAACCTTTGGAATAACTGTGTCACTGAAATAAGTAACACTGAATAAGGGGACTCTGGGTCAGTGGCTGGAAACAGAGACAGAAATGTCCCAGCATTGCTCTGAAGAAGTGGAGAATGCCAAGGAAAGAGGTGTAGGATGGGTGCTGGTGACCTGCTGACATTTCTGGCCAAGGAAGAGGACATACAGGCACTCTGTTGGATATCTGCAGGCAAGGGGATGTTCTGACATCAAACTGCTTCCTTGTGCCTCCTCATGAGCTACAGTGAAATCTCCACACAGGCAAAAAAATCTTAACTTCTCCAAACACCCCTGAAACTTCCTTTGTGCAATTGCTGGAAGTTGGAAGAACAATGAGGCAAGAGATTGCTTTCGCAAAGGGAAAAAAGCATTTCTTAGAGATTTGAGTGTTCTTGTGCAAGATAGGGAAAAAAAAAAAAGTAGCTGCTAAGATCTATTTACAATCCAAAATGGAAGTGTCCTGGAGGACTGATCAGTTTTTGCTGCAGCAGTAACATTTTGGAGAAAAGGCTTTCCTGCAGAGTCTTAAGCTAAAAACAGATTGCTAATTTAAATTACCTATGATATTAGACAAGTTCTGTTGCTGGCAAAGGTATGTAAATAATACAAAGGTCTCATGTCAGTAAGCATAAACATATATGAAGTCAAATAAATCTGTTCTATTGAACAATGTTTCAGAGAAAATAAGAGTCCTCCAGGTGGTGACCTGTTATGAATTCTTATGTTTTAACAAATTCTTCTGGTAGATAAAAATGTGATAAATGACTCATTTCAGAAGAAGGGTTTGCCCAGGATGGATTATATTACATCACATTTACCCAGGTCAAAAAGTTACCTTCCAAAAAGCAGATTCTGGATTCTGGGATTTTCTTCATCAGATGACCCATGAAGAACTCACTGCCAAAATCTTCTGCACGAATATAGGCACCATATTTCAGGAATCCTACCTCATAAGGAGTGAATTCCACCCATTCTGAAAAGAAAAGCACACAACAGGTTGATTACAAGCAGCAGAGGCTCAAATTAGTTGAATAAAACATATGATATTTAGCCAATTTAAGGAAGTCTGGTTCTGGTTACAGCAGACAGCTATTTTATTCACTGTGTATTTCGCATTGTGAACATAAAGAGTGAATTGCCTCCTTACATCTAAATGTGTCTGCAAACTTCAGGTTTTATGGCACTTTCTACTGACATGCTGAGCAGGTAATTTCAGGATAATGTTCTCTATCATCCATATACTGAGGACTTAAAGATCTAACTATTAAAAATCTACTTCTAGGTGAATTGGTCCCTAAGGGGATTTGTGCACTTAATTGATTTATCTAGTTGAACCTAAATGGACTCCTTTATGGGATTAAAAGTTAAAAGCAGTTCAGAAGTATGATTACCTCTAAAATCCTGGTCGCTGATTTTATCCTTCACATTGAGGGAGAGGTAGATGGGCAGGGGATTCTGACCACGGTTTAGTGCCTGCTGCTGATCTGTGAGCTTCTGGGTGTCCTCCTGTTTTGAAGAAAGAAGTAGCTGAGGACAGGCAGATGACACAAAGAGCTTCTCACCTTCATCTAAACCTGACAACAAAGAGCATCCCAGACTAACTACGACGTTCCCCACTGCTTTAATATAGGGAGATGCTCTGATTCCTCTCTCTGACCCTCCTCCATCTCAGCACTACAGCACACAAACAGTCCTCGTGATATGGACTGTCTATGTATATGGTCTAAGTTCACATGACGAAAAAAACTGAGATTTTAAAGGTCATTTACATTATCTTAAAAGAAAAATAAGTCTGGAAATATTTGAAAAATACTTTTGGCATTAAATATTTCATTCAGAAAGAGTAATCTCTGTCTTTAGCATCTCAGAAGATCCTCCTTTCTTCAGGTCTATGCCAAAGCCCAGACAGAGTTAATAGTCAGCGTGGCTTGTCCCTTTATGCTTCTGCTGTGGAGCATCTGACATGGTTAAGAAAGATAGAGGATGGTTTGGGAGTGGTGGCAAAGCTTCAGAGGAAGCTGTGCTTTTTCTTTGCCTTCTCACACTGTGTAGCTCTTTTGGAAAAGAACAGTAGGATTTTCACTTTAGTATTTACACATTAATTCAGTTGTTAATTAAATTGTTCATACTAGAAGTTTTCTATTATTTATTTTTATTCCCACCCTATCTGTCCCAGGTGTGACGTTAATGTCTGCATAATACAGTCAGCAAACACATGAACATGATACTGACAAGGCATGTTGTTGAGGCATTTATCTGAAAACCAACCAACCTTCTGCCACTTGAGAAAAGTGTGGTCAGACAATGGAACAGGTTTCCTAAGGGGGTTGTGGAGTCTCCACCTACACAGGTATTCAGAACTTGACTGGACACAATCCTGGACAACCTGCTCCATAGCTGCGCAGGCAGAGTTGTTGGACTGCAGATAAACTCCAACCTCAGCCACTCTGATTTACTTCTGCCCTCACTACTGTATCCATTAAGTATACAAATCTGAAAAGTCCTTCTGTTATACCTTGTCATGGAACATAGATTCAATGATGAGTCCCCACAGATCTGTGAAACTTATCTGATGTCCTTCCTGTTTCCTTTGGCATAACTCTTTCAAGTAGTATTTCAGACGGTCTGGAGCAAAACAAGCCAAGAATTTATTTTTAAGCACGTGCCTTCGGATATCATTGAGTGTTTTCTTAAGATTCTTCTGTGACCAGTCAGGATCTTCATACAAGTTTGCCATGGTCCTAAAGAAGAAAGAAACACAGTGTGAAATCTCAAGCTGAGCTTTAGGAAATTGTGGAGGTTTTTGTATCATGTCTTGATTTTCATAACAAAATACACATGTATGCAGTACCACAAACATCTTTAAGCAGGACTGCCTTAGCTCCAGATGCTAACAAATACCTACTGAAGGAAATGAGAAAAAGCTACAGCAGAAGAGGAAAGCCTTTTCTTAATAGCGCTGGCCAAAAATGCTATGAACAATGATGGCTTCTGGTGTTGCAGGTAGTAACCACTAGATATTCAAATGAGGCTCCAACTAGCAGCTCACCACTGTAACTCTGAGTCACTCACAGAAATCATTTATGGCAAACAAATGAAAACTTTGTTTAACTTGGCCTTACCATGTTGTGCCAGACAGACCGGTGACGTAGGAAACACAGTCCAAGACATTCAGTTCCTGCACGCTCAGAAGGTGAGCGTACATGGCTGTCAGAGCTCTCGTTCCACCACCCGTGGTCATGATTGCCACCACAGGTACCTGTTCAATCCCAAAATATGTGCAAAATACGTCATTGATTAGAAAAGAGAGTGTTACAACACTGCTAAAGTAATAAAGCTGCTGCATACCAGTGGTCTGCAAGGACAAGAAAGACCTGAATTTGTAATGGGGCACAGAAGGAATAAGAGACTCCCAGAAAGATTATGGAGTTTCTCTCCTAGAGATCTTCAAAAGCCAAATGAACATAGCCCTGAGAAACCTGTTCTGGGTGTTCCTGCTTGAGAAGGGGTTGGATCAGTTGGCTCCAGAAGTCCCTTCCAACCTCAATCATTCTGTGATTTTGTTTTTTCTGCCAAGAAATTGTGCAATTGGACATGAGATCCACTATCTCAAACGTCAAAATTTCAGTGTGCTATTGCAAAACCAAAAATAATGATTGAGCATGAAAAGGTAGTTCTTGCTACCTGAACCAGATTTTTACCAGATGCAACAGACCAGAAAACATGGGTGTTGTCTCACTATTTCTTTGTGAGTAACAACAATCTGTTATTCATGTTAAGCATGATAAAGCTTATCCCTACTATTGCATAAGTATTTCATGACAATACTAGATGTATCTTAACTGATGATTTTAAGAGAGCACTGACCAATTCAGACCAAATGAGACCAGAAAGTAATGACCCCATCCCCTTTTATAACTCTGGAGGGAAAGAGGAGCCATGTGCACCCAACCTCCTTGTATGTAAGCACAATACTTGGTATGTATTGCATTGTGAATACTTTACTTACTCTACCCTGATCTAGCTGTAGACGTCCCTGTTCACTGCAGGATAACTGCGTTAGGTGACCTTTCAGGGTCCTTTCTAACTCAATTCTCTGAGGATTTTATTAATCTTCCCTATGAGTACTCATTTATTCTGTAGAATAACAAATGTTATAGCTATAGCAAGCACATTAAACTTCCTGATTTCCTGAAAGTAAGAAAAAATGAATACAAATGTATATTTTGACATCCAGCTGCAAAGAAAGCAAAGAATAATTACGTCTCAGCTACCTCATCGTCCTCCAAGTCCTCCTCCAACTGAAGAATGTCCTTCAGAGCAGCCGCAACAACCTTCTTCCTTTTGCAAATGAAATCCTGTTCCTGAGCACACAGGTCAAAGCCCAGCCGTACATCGAGGTCTTCCTGGCTGGAACACAGCGTCAAGTATCTTACATCATGCTTACAGCATCACTCAGTAATTATATTGCTTCTACTTCATAAATAGACATGTCTTGACCATTATGCACACGAAGCAGAACAGGAAAAGATGAAATGCTCAGGTTTGTTCCTAGAGAACAACACTACATCTTTGTATGGACTAGGGGAGATAATTTTTTCCATCTTTTTTGCCCACTCCTCACTGAAGATGCCTGAAATTAGATAGAGCTGCAAGTAACAAGACAGCTCCCTTTCAGACATGAAGCCAAAAGCCTGCAGAGGGCAGGGTTTTGAAGATGGCTTTTAAATGCACCTTCAAAAGTTGTGCAAACATCCACAGGCACCCTCACATCATGAACAGAAGGTATGCTGCAAATGTTTGCTGTTGTTGGCTTTGTAGGGAAGCTCCTACAAAATGTCACAGATACATCCTCCAAAACTTACAAAGGCCTTAACCATGGCTCAAAATACACAACGTGATTCCCTGGTTTAAAAATAAGTTAATGTGAATTTATTTCTTTGTTTAGTGATTAAAATCTATGCAGGTACCTATATTACGTCAGGTTTTTTTTCATATCCTAAAGTCATCAGATACTCTGGCTTTGGCCTTCCTGTTCCCTTGTCTGTGCTTGAGGAAACACAATTGGTTTCTTTGAGTTCTGAAATGCAGTTTTGTTGAAAGTCTACCTTTGGAAATAATTGCTAGAGGTTTCTGTGAGTGCTCACATTGGCCTTCTGATGAATAATACTGATCACAGTAAAATATCAACAAAAAATATTATGTGTTCTAGATAAAAACTCTTGACTCTTCTTAACTCATTATATAGTTCTGTTACATAAAATCACAGTGAAACTCCGTGTTGTTGCAGGCCCATTTTATTTAATTGCCCAAAAAGAGGACAAGTTAGTACTTAAAACACAGACAATATCAAACGGATTGGAAATTGACTGACAATTACCCAAAAGCAAAGGGACGTGGTTTAGTGGTAGACAGTAGTGATCCAGATGATCTTATAGGTCTTTTTCAACCTAAAAGATCCTATAACTCTATTAAGACAATTAAGATCTCTTACCATTTTTTCGTCTTGAAGAGCAAACCAAATTTTCTGCACTGAAAATCAAAAGGTACAATAATGAATATAGATACTTTAAGACAGTCTGATTTCCTCACTTTCAAAGGGGCATAGTACTTTTGGGTCATCATTACATCTACAGAGTTCTTGACTTCGTTAAACTAAGACTGGGAGATAGACTGTCCCCTCAGTGTTTTGTTATTACCCAGAGATGTATGCTGATTTAACAAGTTAAGGTTTCAACACTATCATCTACAGCCTTTATCTTCCCTCTGTTAAGAAGTCCAGATTAGATTGCTCACACACTGCTTAGCTACACAAACAAAGAAGAGAGGAGCTGCAGTGGTTTACATCCCTGAAAGGCTTCATCAGGAAACACTGTTCTAGAACAAACTGCAGTATTTCATGCAAAAACGTGAGATGCAAGAGGAAGCCAAAGAGGCTGAACTCCACATGCACATGTGCGTGCAGCTCAGTTTGTCTCCAAGGGGGCTGAGCCTCACCCTAGTAGCCCTTGTAGCATCCAGTGACTTCCAGCTTGGTAAAGGACATGACCATATAAGGAGAATGAGCAGCAGCTCAGATGTTTTCTTCTCCTCCCATGATTTTCTCATTTATTTTGCTCAAATCAATTTACTTCATTATGTGTCACACTAGATGCAAGGGAGTTTAGAAAACAATCAGAATCAGTTCTGTATGAAGACAGAGGGACTTTAATGTCTGCATCTTTAGAACAAGCAGGAATTATTGAAAGTTTGCAAAGGATTCTCAATGGTTGGCAGATGATTACCTTGCTGACTGCTTCCTGCTCAGAAGGGAGCGACTTCAGAGGTAAAGTCAGGGGGATGCTTCTGCTCCTCCTTTCTCTGCATGTCACACAAGCACACTGAAAAGAAGCATGGAGGTCCTTTTGGTTAAGACAGAAATATTCTTATCTTGTTGCCTACTCACATATAAAGGTCAGTTCATAGGTCTGTCTGACATGTTGACTACCATGTTCAGGGGTTAACGTACAAAGCTGGGAATCCTCCTCTTCTTTGTGAGTGCAACATCCAATGAGGGTTGCTTGTATTTGGCATAGTGGAAGAGAGTGGGATCTGGGAGAGGGGAACGGGAGCCAGAGCCCAGTAAAACTCTCTGCGTTTCTTCAAATGATCCTCTCACTGTAAACGTTAGCTCATTCTCTAAAACAATGACATAAAACGCACAGAGTAGTTACTTTTAATTGTAAGTAAAGAGAAAAGCGGGAAAGGAAGCAAAAAAGCAATTTTCAAAAAAATCCCCTTCTCCTCTCCCTATGTACCTGGAAAGCTGACATCTGAAAGTGATCCAAGCCCGCACACTACAGGTCATTGTGTCGTTATAATAGACTGAACAAAAAGGCAGCTGTGGGTATGATATGAATGCCAGCAAGTTTTAGACAGCTGTTTTTCTATTGCAGCTCCATGATTACATTAAGTGCCACCAGGTACCTCGTGCTATAAGATATTTTCATATTTGGCCAAACAATGAGCAACAAAAGTTCTCAGTCCCCTAAAATAAGACCTGACTCTGCAGTAGTTGGCCATATTTATCCAAAGAGTTCAGCTAATTCTGCTGGAGTGTGTTATGCATGTTCTGAGGTTGCGTACCAGATGCAGCCCCTCATGGGAGGTGGGCAGAGGAACTCCTAGATTCTGGTTCTTGACCGGGGTCAGGCGTGAGCCAGCTGCTGAGTGGCTAACCCCTGCAAAAAATGAGGTGTTTCTGTGCGTGTGCACAAGTCAATCTGCCACAGGTCCTGAGGAAATTTAAGGCCAGGGACTATCATACTGAAGGAGGTAAGATTCTTCAGGAGTTAGCAATAGTACAGCAGGGGTTTTTAGCATCTCAGCTTGGGCTTTAGATACTTCCCATGCAGGCACCTTACATCATTTCTCATCTGGCACAAGGCTCTCTGAGCAGTCAGAACTTCGAACCTGCACCTGCTGCAGAACAAGCAGCGTTCTCTACTAGAAAGATTTTACAAATTTCCTTAGATGTGGTCAGTTAAAGCTTTAGTATTCAGCTGGTGCAATTTCTAGGTATTGTTAGAGAGGGTAAAAATCACTAATAGTTAAAGAACTAGGAAGCTTACCTGCAAACTGTTTTTTTTTCACCCTGCTGTCAAACTCAACTTCCAAGCAGGCCAGCTCACGGCACTGTAACAGACATGACCAGGACAGGGAATTAGGTTACTGATCCAGCCATCTCAACACCAGTGCTGGCAGCTGTTGGAAGGATCATTGCTTGAATGTGTGGGTTAAACATGCTGAAGGATTCTGATAGACCCAGTGAAAGAGAATTAACTATCACTATCATATGGTAAGATGGTGCTATGCTAAGTGAGTTGTAATATTTTATGGATGCAGAAAAAACAAAAGAAAATGGTAGCAGTCTGAAGGCTCCTCTAGAACTGTGTTGACCTCCTCTAACAAACCTCCTAATAGAAGTGTCACCAAAGAATGAAGACTTACAGTGTTTCTCTCACTACTGTCAAGTCAGCTAAGGGAAGGAAGGAGCAAGGAAGGCAAGAAGGCAAGAAAACAAAACAAGTAATGTTTTATGTTTTACCACTACTGCCCCATTTGTGATGATGGTTTCAGCATGATCCCGGCTAGAAAACAAAAATAACATGTATTTTATAAATCATATCATCTGGATTTTTTTTTAAACGAGATGTACTTCTCTGAGAGATTTTGGTTTTACTTGCTCCTTTCTATTGTTTGTAAAAATATGCTTCATTTTCACTAGATGCCACGTAGCTTACAGAGCAGAAATGATTCAATTGCAATAAAGCACCTGGGAAGTGCTTGTAACAAACTTAGTACTACAGGTATGCCCCAGATTGGGTAGCAATATTATCCTCAGCCATGAGCCATCCAAGAGAACCCATAGACTTACTGCAGTGCATATCACCAGCTTCTGAAAGTCACCTCCAAACCACATAAATAACAATTTCAAAAGAATGTTGTAGAATTAAAATCATGAACTTATTCTCCACGCTGTGGCATTTTTTTTCTTATAGTGATCTGCTGATGCACACATCGAGCTTGGAGAAAGGGAGACTTGCTATTGAGGTGAGACTGAGTGTACAGAACAGTTCCCTACATCAATGAATCTCTCTTTGAGCTGCTGCTTCCATAATAACGGGGTTTTACTCACATGTTCTCCAAGAGAAACTCAACTTCCAGCTCCTGACTCCCCTGAAAATGAATGAAAAAAAAAGGGAGATTCTCAGTCAGCATGTGCAGAGGTTTGCAAATGTAGCCTTTATTTGTGCAAGCACAGTTTCTTTATGCTTTATTAAACAACAATATTCTGTTTCTTGCTTGCTGTTGTCAGCATTAAAGGACAGATACAGCTTTTTCTTCTCTAAGGAAAGGGTGATCTCAGTTGTACTAGCAGAGCAAAGGATGTTTATAAAACCTTCATTTTTCACAACTTCTTAATTGCTAGCTTCCCTATGTTGAGAACAACATTCTAAAACTTGAAGTTTAGAAAACTGTCACGGGATATTGTGCCCTTGAATTGTTTTGGTTTTTATAATCTGTGTTAAGATTAGATAAACTGTCATTTTCTGTCAGTTAAGTTCAAAGCTTCCCTAAAATTTCATTTGTTCTGGGGCTTGGGCACTTGATCAGAATCTGCGCCAGATGAAACCAACAGCAATTTGAGAAGACAGAAAATTTTGCCATTAATGCACAGTTATCAAGATTTTAAGAAATTTTGCCATGTTTCTGGTGGTACAAGACATCAAATCTAGTACCTCAAGACATTTATGCTTTTTCCCTTCTGGTTAAACTTCTGACTGCGTTCTTACCTGTGGATTCAATGGGAATGCCACCATCACTCTTTTCCCAAGGGAGATTTTAGCTACATCAAAAAGAACAATAGCATGGTCATCATCACGAAAGATGTCATCATCAGAAACAGTCATTTCTAGAATATTCTGTAAAAAGAAATTAAAAAAATGTACAATTTATTAGCATGTCGTCAATAAATATAACATTGTGCAAATATCCCATGCTCAGCATCAGCTTTGGAGAGAGGAAATAAATAGAAAAGCATTGATGACAAATTGTCATCAGAGTAAGAAAATTGGTGTAATCTCCTTTTATAAGAAAAAGTTTCTAGCCTTATCAATTAAGGCTGAAATGAGATTTCTTTTCGGACATTATTTCTGCTTAAAAGTAACTCACCAAGCACAATATCTTAGGAAGTAATACAGATAACCATTAGTACTATATTGTCCTATATCAACAGAAGCAGTAAAGGTCACTTCATTATTAATAACTTTCAAGTCTGGCTTTTTGCGCTGTTCCTGGGCTTTCCACCTTCAAACAGCGGTGTTCATTGAGAATAGCGTAATTAGCAGTACTAAACTAGATTAAAAAATTAATTATACCAGAATGTAATAGCTTCTTGGCTTTGATATGCATTTATTTCCTGTCCTCTCTGCTCTAAGGCTGCTTTGTAGATTTACTTCATTGTTTCTCTGTAACGTCACTCTGCCATTGGTTTTCTCAGCCTTCTGCAAGCAGCTCAGGCTACAAACAAAAAGCAGCCGTGAGGAAGGAAGTAGCAAAAGCCAAAGATGTTCACTTCAGCTTGCTAGAACTTTACGTAAACTCAGATAGGCATTAGAAGTATTGACATCCTGTTTTGGTTTAAACCAAAAGAAACTGCATACAGATGAGATGAGAGCTCTGGGTACCTTGACTTTTCTCTGTATCCAGAAGTAGAAAGTTTCATTCCACACAGGATCTCTGCAGTTCTTGATGGTTTTTGTTTGGAATTTCTCATCTGAAGCAGTTGGCAACCAGAGACTCACGTAGCAATCAGACTGGCTTACTATAGAGACATAGGCACAAAATGTCTGGTAGAGCAACCACAGCACAAAAGATGGAAGCACATAAGTGCTCTGTAGTTTGAACACGGATAAGAGATGGCCAGTTCTTTCTCATATCCACAGGCTGATGCAAGAAGATAGGAATCATACAGATAGATAAAGATAACTTGTTCCTTGCAACACTGTTTTAATAAGCAGAGAATCCAAATAGTTATGCACAAAACTATATAATAGTTATATACTTAAATACAGTCCTAGCCAGTGATATAATAATATAAGCAGCCAGAAGCCTTATATTGTCCCTTATCAATATTTTTTTCAGCTCCCTGGTCATTTGCAGGAGAAGAAATTTGCCACATAGAAATCTGCCTGTATTTGACCATGCTATCACCTTATGGCAAACTAAATACTTTCAAGTGTTTGCTAGATCTCAGCAGCAAAAATCCCTATGCTCCACACATCTCAGCCTCAGACTCCATGATGCACAGAGAAGAGACAACAAGAAAAACTGGATATAAGTTGTCTCCATGGTAATAGTGGTCCATAGCTCATTCAGCCAGACCTCTGAGGGTGGCAGCACCAAATATGCCAGACTGGCATGAGCAGTAAGCAAAGAAATGAATTTCAGCTGAAACAAGGAAATAGCAAGAGAAGAAGGTACCAGCCCCAGTAAAGGAACTAACCAAGAAAGGTGGGAGGTTACAGGGGAGGTTATAGGGGCTAACAAACATAACAGGAGCATACTTAATCCTAGCATTTTTTTTAATGCTGACCTACTTTGCTTCATAACTGCTATGCGCAAGATTGTATGTGCTCTTAACATTTTTATATGCAACCCTTACATATGGAAAAAAAACTTAAACAAGATGAGGATATGATCTAGAAACTAGTTTTTTCAAATTCTCATTTCCATGTCTGCAATTTAATTCCATAAGAAATCTTTAAAAAATCAGGGTTTGAGTCCGATTCAGATAATAATTATCTGGCACGCATTAACCTTCCACGACAGAAAAGTTAATTATCCCACCCATCTTGAGTATTGTCTCCTTAGGTGGGGTAGGAAGGGAAAGATCTACTAGCAGTACAATTGTTCCTTCAGTATGTCAATAGGAAGCCGGGGATCCTTTCCTGGTGTTTGCTGAAAGACCTGGAAGCCATTTCCTACTCCACCTCTCTCCTCAGGAAAAATGAAGAGGCAGAAAGGCTTTGCAACTTGCAGATGAAGGGAAGGAACTTGCATTTACTACAAGGATTCCAACCCCATAGATCATGAGCCAAGTAAACACCAAAGAGATTCTGAGATCTTGAACAATAACTTTTCCAGAGACAACCGATCCTTCCCTTGTTGTAAACATATGCTTTGCTGAGAAAAGAGGAGAAAGGGAGAAATCTGGTCCCAGATCAATCACTAAAACTACCTACCCCATGGACAAAAGCATTAATGCTTGTTTTCTGTAAGCATGCAGTGAAAACACTGACTGCTGATAAAATGTTGTAAACCACTCACAGCCCACTGAAGCTGGCAGACCCACAGAGTGTGGGAGGAGAAGCACAGGCAAGCAGTGCCAGGTGCTCACCAGCAGTCTGCAACACAGTCAGAATTATGGGCAAAATGTACCATGTCAGAAGTTAAAAGAGGGATAGTTCTGGTGTCTGTGCTCAGATATATTGCTTTGCAATTTTTTGCCTAAATATAAAGTGTCACTTGAAATCTAGAGGCCATGTCAGGGGTTGTAGGATAACCCTGGAGGGTGATGACTGTCTGGCAGGGAGACCTTCAGATAACTCTTTACATTGAATCTGAAGGAATTTCTTAATACTACCAAGTAAACTCTGCACAAAGGATCTAAGTTGCCTTTCTGTCTTTGAAAGTGATTCCACAAGAAATATTTCAGTGTTGTGGGTTCTTACATAATCGAAGCAAAAGGATAATATCTTGATTTTGGCAACTACTGATGTAGGATTCTATTTACACTGTATAGGAGGGCTGTAATTACCAATCTGTCTGATACACTGAAATAACTCTCCTCACTGCAACATCTGATGGCCTGCCAAGCTATGAAGTACTTATTCTGATATGTGGTATCACCAGCTCTGATCTACAGTTTCTCAATAGGAAGCCTAGATCTCCACATGACTTCAGGCCATCTAGATTTTCCCTCCTCTCATTAATGCACTTATCACTCCTGATGCCAAGCATTCCAAAAACACAACTCCATCTTCCCCCAGAATCACCAAAGCAGATGCAATGTAATGTACTTCAAAAATGCTACACTGATCTGACTCATAAACGCTCTCCTTTTTTGATATCTGTTTACTATAAGATACAGGAAGAACTTTTCAATATTTTTGCTGTAACTGCAAAGGCCTGTTCTTTCCATCTCTTCTAAATGAGAATAGAGATGCTCTATCTTTTCAACGATACAGTGCATAAGATAAGACTCATGATACAACTGAAAAAAGCTGACAATGCTAGAAGTGTTGAGCATGAATAATCTGCCACAGCATTTATGAATCTCTTTTGTTACTGTTTCATCTACAGATTTGTTGGAGTGTTTCCCTCGATAAAACTTTTTCTTGAGTTTACTTGCTGAAATTATTTTTCCATATGAGCATTGCTTTCACAAATATATACTTAAAATAATCTATTGACAGTTCTTCATCAAACTATGGAAGCACAGGCTGTACAAACAGGCAATGAAATTGATTAAAAACAGGCTAAGCTGCCAGGCTCAAAGAATTGTAATCAGCAGCACAGAGTATGGCTGGAAGCCAGCCACTGGAGGTGCACCCCATGGCCTAACACTGAGGCCAATATTGTTTAGCATCTTAGTAACAATGTGGGTTATGGTATGGATTTTACAGATGGTACAAAACTGGGAGGAGTGCCTGACAGATCAGGCCAGCTGGAACCTCATGAAGTTAATCAAGGGAAATGCCGGGTCCTCCACATGAATGGGAATAATGTCACACACTGGAACAAGCTGGGGGCCAAATGACTGGGGAAATCTCTGCAGAGAAGAAGCTAGGGATTCTGATAAACACCAGGTGGAACATAAGCCATCAATATGGCTGACAATGCCAACAGCCCCCTGGGATGCATTTAGAAGGAGCACTATCAACAGGTAGAGGAAGGTTGACTTTCTGTCAACTCTGCACTTGTAAAGCTACATCAGAAGTGCTGAGACCATTTCTGGGACAAGAGAGAGACAGACACACTGGAGTGAGCACACCAGAAAGTCACAAAGAATCAGGGGCTGGAGGCATCTGATATATGTGGAAGGACTGAAACAGCTGGGACTCTTCAGCTTGTAACAGAAAAGGCTCCACAGGACCTTACCAATAAATCTAAATACCCAATGGGAACAAGAAGAGAAAGAGTCAGACTCTCCTCATCAGTGCTCAGTGAAATATAAGAGGCAATAGGCACGAATCAAAGTACAGGAAATCCCATTTAAACATAGCAGAAAGGTAGGTTTAAGAATACAAAACTGAAACAATAACTGTGAGAGTAGTCAAACACCAAAACAAGATGGCCAGAGAGATTGTTGAGTCTCCATTCGTGGAGACTTTCAAAGTCATCTGAACATCACTCTGAAAAGCCTGATCCAGCTGATCCTGCTTTGATCAGAAGATTTGACTTGATGTCTGAAGGAACCTTCCTCCCTCAGCCACTCTAATTCTGGGTATGATGTCAAGCCTAGCTAATCACAGACAAATTATGTATAATTGTTAGTAAGAGATTTTGACCTTGAAGATGAGGTGAGGTGGGGCCATTAGGACAAAGCATATCCTCTTCCGGTGGAGAAATAAACCATGCCACATATGTTTGTGCCACAGCTTGTCTACAATCTCTACTGATAGGAAGATGGGTTGTTTCCCATCAAATTCCTGCTATTTCCTATGTTCTCCTTGACATACAGGATCAGCTATTCCTCATGCTGTGACACTGATGTTATATATTCCTGTAGAAGTGTCATTAATTCATATGAAGTCAACTTGATATGCAAACAGGGAGACCAATAAAAATAACAGGATAGCAGGATGTCTGATGAAGATTGTTATAACCTATTATGTGGGAGAACTTGAAATGATTAACCAGTTTCTTTGATCCCTCTTATCCCTGGAAAAAAAGAGTAAGGAAGAGCTAGCAAAAATCTTCGAGTTCATTCATTATTACCTGGGAGCTGATAAAAGAAATTATATTTGTTTTTTCTTCATGCTCTACTTTTAACGCAACTCTGTATTGCTGGGCATCATTAGCAATTTCATGCCATGTGTGGCTCTTACATCACAGCACATGTGGCAACCTCATTCCCTGATAATATAATGTAACTCTATGGAGACACTGAGACATCTGAGTTCATGGTCTTCTTGTATGTCACTACTAGGTGTCATTTATATCCTAATCCCATTTTCAACTTTGTGAACTGTTCCTTTTGTGTTGGACTATTTCTCATATCTGTCCTCAAGCTAAAAATGGGGCAAACATTCAGAACTTAAACCAGATATTCATAACCATTAACAACTGTTTGCTGCACCATGAAAGTACAGTCCTTTGGCATGTTTCTAAAATTAACAATCACATGCCACAGTCAGTTATGTCTCTCAGAAAAAAAACGACATCGCTGAAAAACAAACTATATGAGAAAAACCAGTCTTTTAAGAACAATTAACATAAACTATAAAATCCCATCTATCCTGTTACAGCACTTCATAATGCCAAACATATAGAGTTTTATATATACACAGACACACACACATATAATTTTCTCCTAGTGAATTCCTCTCTACCTGCACAGACAGGTTTCCCTTGAATCTGAGTTTACCTCACTTCACCTAAAAGGAGGAGAAGGGTTGCTCTTATTCCTCAGTCTTCAGATGATGTCTCCAGGGTCGTTTTCCTTCACCAACGTAATACAGCATTATGAAGTTACCTCCAAATATTATCTGCCTAAAAACTGATTTGAACTGAACTCTCCCCTTTAATCTCATCTATAAATGCAGTGTTACTCTTTGCAGATTGCTTGTGGAAATGATGAAGTCTCAAAGACCTTACTGTGTTATCAGAGATGTCTTTTACAAGGAATGGACAGGGTTCCCATGTGAACGAGCCCTACAACCTGTGTAGCTGTTTAAACCAATGAGAACTAAAAAGATATGAGATTTTCTTTTAAAAGATTCAAAGGTCTCCCTTCATGCAAAGGTGAAAAATGAACAGAAGATCCTAAAGCAAACGTAAGACCAAACAGAGAAGCATAATTGTTCTGAATGCTTCCAGCTTAGAAAGCTTCCAGTACATATTTGAAGCAAAACTCAGATTCACTTCCAGCTCCAGAAACATTTAACAAAACCACAGTCTGTTCCAGCTTCCACATGCACCCAATTTGTACAATTCAAAAATACATCTGATATCACACCCATGTTTCAACCTTCCAAGACTTTACTTTGGCCTACCTCTAATAGCCATATCATGGGGACCGCCCTAGCCATAGCCTCTGTAACTTGTAGGACAACACCCAGCAAAGAAGATGCTGTTGCTGGGAAGAAAACATCAAGTAACTTCTTATTAGGCGACACAGCTCAAATTCAGCATTGCAGCAAGCCAGCACTAATGGGGCTGATTACATTAGGCCAGACTTCCCATCTGCTCTCTTCACCTTTTTTGTGTTAACTTGCCTACATATGTTCTTCAGCAGCAAAGATCAACTCTTGATGTACTGTATTACTCAGTATCTACAACAGTATAACATCAAAGAGCCATCCAACACAGAGACATCTTTCCTTAGGATTATGTGAGATCCAGTGGAGTCCATGAGGTTTTCACCTTTTCACAGAATAAGTAATGTCATTAGCATTACCCAGAAACCTGGGAGAGGTCATCTTTCACTTGCAGCACAACAGCTCTTCTCTTTTTTAATGCTGAAGCTTCAGATGTGTCAGACCATGCAGAGCCCCTCACTGATTACTTGCTTGACCACAAGAGTGGGGTAACGCCAGTTGTGTGTTGTAGGGACTTCCATAAAAGGAGTAAATGCTAACGATGGTGCAGCTCTGCGTGGTCATTTAGTAACTGGCTTGTTTAAGGAAAGAAATAAGAATATTGAGAACCTGAGCTACTGTGCTCCTCTCCTTATCCTTCCGGCAAATGCAATCATTGCAGGGGGTGTTAGAAATGAGAAAAGGAGCTAATGCACTGTTTTCTCCACCACCCTGTCCTGGTCAGATATTCCTCCTGTCAGTCAGTGAGATTTATGAAAGCCTGTGGCACATGTGCCTTCACAGTCCCTGAAGTTTCCACTCTGCCCTGCACAACTCCAGATGAAAAGGAGCAAGTGAACACACAAATAACCGAAAAAGTTAAGTCACTCTTTTACTCAAGACTGTCTGCATCTTTTGGGCTGAGGAGGTAATGCAAAGCAGATACTTGGCTGTAAGATCCCACAACCTTCATCAGTATTGTTTCCTGAACTGCCTACCATCTCCCCAGTGCAACTGATAGGAATATTAGAACCTGCTAATGAAAACGAGCACCTACAGGATGAATCTTAGTTTTCTTACCTTAGCACCTCTCTAATGCCCACAGTGAGATCAGGGAGTGCCTGAAATCTGCAGTTGAATCAAACCCATTATATGAATTGACAAAAGGGTCAGCTAGGAACAGTGAAAACTAATTAGCTCTGGTCTGTCAAGAGCATCTGCATGATGAGACAAGCCAGAAACCATCGTGTGAAGTTTGAAGCAAAAGTCAGAGCTGAGAATTACCTAAGTGCTGAGGAGCCCACAAAAGTGGTGGAGTGACACCAGGTGTATTAAAAGGGTTAATTGGCCCATCGAGGAGGAGTGAGGTGTTTTTTTCTGCTTTAATTTTGTCTCTGTTTGTAAACAGGTACAATGGTTGCTCAGATCCATCAGCATTTGCTACCTACGGGCGAAGGTGTAGCACTACCTCTCAAGATAAGCCAAGACTCCCTCCCACACATCCCACGGGTCTCAAGATGCACATTTAAAAACAACATAGGATCAAGTTGGTATATGCAGTAGCGAGGAACCTCAGTGGAAGTACATAGGAAGTTGCATTCCCTGAAGCAATGATTTGGCAAGTCAAAGAAAATTATAAGAGCTCTAATGGCCTGGCATGACACTTGCAATGAATTGAGAGAAAATCAAGGAAAGTGAACTTGCTTTATCTAAGCAGAGGTGAACAGAAACTTGAGCAGACTGATAACCATATGTAGTTAGAAAGGAAGCCAGCATGCTGGCAGAAAAAGCAAGTCCTAGAACCTGCAGCACTTGGTTGGTAAGTAGATCCTTGTTCCTTGATTTGGTATTTGGCAATGACAATCACAAAAATTGTCAGTCTTCCACTGGTATCTCAAACCTAATGGCACCTGTACCAGCTGCTCCATTTTCCAGGGAAAATGCTGGGATATTGCTAAGATGAGCTGAGCTAAACTATGTCGTTTTCTAATTCTCATCAGCACACAATAGTATATGTAGCTATTTTAGTTTTCTGATGCTTCAAATACTTAAAAAATGAAACACTAAGTTTCAAATGAATGTGACCCAATGAATCGCAAGGAATTGGGATTATATTGTCGCATATAGTTTTTCCTGGGAGACTCCAACTTCTTTGTGAGCATAGGCAGATTGCTGCTGCTCACTCAACAAAGGACTTTTTGATGTTATTCTGCCTTCAGTGTTCAACTGCAAATGGCTTACTGTACTTCAATTTGCTTAAAGAATGCACACAAAGCCACAAGAGTAGCTGGGAAATTTCTGACAGAAAAAGTTCCTTTTCTTCAGCTACTGGCCCCAACCCTTGTTTGCCAGTAATTTACAAAAGAATCTGGAGATGCTTCTCATTGTTTCCAGGATTTGTCTTGCATCTTAAATTAGGATCCCTCTACACATAGTAAAAGGTCATGCCTTTCAAAAGGTGCACATAACCTAAATAGAGAAGATGGACAAAATATCTGGGAGAACATTTTTTTTTTTAAATACAAGTTCTGAGGTAAACAGAGCGACAGAGTGCTCAGGTGATCTGCCTACACGTACATAGGATGTCCATACTTTGAGCTAAAAACAAAACCCCTCACATCTTGATCCCTACTCAAGTGATGTATGTTTTGGTGTTAGGAAAATTAGGAATTTCTTAAATGTCTGCATCTCACTCCACAGGATTTTTTGTGAAATCCTGCTGGAAGATGGAGGATGAGGTCACAACATTTAACTATTTTCTGAGAGAATACTGTCATCTTATTTCATGCAATCCTTTTGCATAACATGGTGAATCATGATTCTTATCATTCCATTTCCATTCTAGATCAAAGGTGATACTAAAAGAAATTAAAACAGCACTTCAAAGGAATGGTGGTAAGGTCATGCTGTTTCACAGCTGTGAAACAGCACTGACCTTCTTTGCTGTCCTCTGATATTTTTTCTAATCTTTGCAATTCAGTATTACAGACCACGTGAACCAAATATTTCTCTCCATTAGGATGGATAATTGACAACTGTAATATCTGTGTTCTTAAAACTCCAAAGTCAGTGAAATATACAGAGATGGTGATAAGTCTTTGAGAATACTTTTCCATTGAAGACAAAATTAAAAACAAGTGGGAACATTTGTGATTAAAGTGTTGCCATCTCTGAATTATCCAGTGGAAGTCAAATAGCACTTGGAGAAAAACAAGAAGGCACCCCACCTAGTCCTTAGCCTTCCTCAAAGTCTCTCTGATGACCTCCTCCTTGGCAGGAGGACCCTTAGTCCTGGATTGCACCAGCTTTGCGCTGAAACTAACATATTTTGGAGTACCAAAGATAAAGAATAGACCTTGCTCTGTGCAAACATAATTGTAAATTACATTTTATACTTATGGATTGTGGGGAAAAAAAAAAAAAGGTTAAAAATCAGGAATACAGAAGAGTGAGGTAACATTATATGAGACACTGGGCAGTGGAGAGGCTGTGGTATCAGTGAACCTCAGCGCAACTCCCCCAGAAACAAAGAAAAGGCACAGCATGATAAGAAAGAAAAGTATAATAAACTGATACACAAGGCTGCAGTTATTAGCAACCTGCCAGGTTCATGAGGCACACACAGAAATGTCAGAAGAAAATTATGCAGAGAAAAAATATTGTGGAAATGGAGCAGCCACTAAGGGTGAGTGCCAGGTAAATACCACACCTTTTCAGAACACTTTGCATGTAAGCCGTAACATGCATACTACATACTATGGTCCCCTGTTATACAACTTTCAGTGTATGACCAGAGTCAGAAACATCCATAACAATGTGGCGGATGTTATGATGCTCAGGACATGCAAATTATACAACTCCACTGAACTTCTGGTATGTGCTGTAAGGAATCCCAACAAGCAGTTAAGAGTGACAGAGTAAGGATTTCAGCCCTGTATTCTACATATTTCTTATTGATATGTGATACAAACACCTATGTATTAAAAAAGGTGTGAAGAAGTTTTCACATCTCTGAAATAGTCAACACACCAGGAAATGATGTATGAGGGCTGCTTTGAAAGCAGTGCCTCCTATTTTATTATGTTGGCTCAGGACTTCAGAGGCAGTTGTTGGTGGTACAGCAGTAGAGGCTGAACCTTCTTGCCTGTAGTCCACTGCAGTGAACAGATGACAGCAGAGGGGCAGTCTGATAAAATACTGTCTGACATGGAAGAGTGTATGAAGCAAAGGCGTGTCACTGAATCCCTCCATGCAGAAAAAAATTGGCACCACTGATATTCATTGATGCTTGCTGAACATTTGTGGAAACCAAACAGTGGACATGAGCACAGAGAGACAGTGGGTGATGCATTTCAGCAGTGGTGACAGTGATATGAAAGACAAGCCACATTGTAGATGGGCATGCACAGCTGTCATCCCAGCCTGTGCAGATTTTTATGAACGCAACATGCAGGCTCTCGTTCATTTTTGGTGGCGTTCATCTAATAGTAGTGACTATGTTGAAAAATAGTGTACGGTAGCTGAGAACCTGCTCTATCAAATAATGTTATCGTGCCCTTTAAATCTGTTGCAGTTTCCAAGGAAATAAATAGGAGGCATTACTTTTGGAGCAACCTACATATTAGTTTTACTCATACCCAAACTGGCACTACTGACCTGTTGCCAAATTTATTTATTTATTAAAAAAAAAAAAAAAAAAAGAAACAACTGAAATTGGAAACAGATATACTACAAAAGAATTTGGATTTAATATGTATTCTTAGCATGTATGACTTCTGTGTTTTGTATTTGTATAGTGCTAGTGCTAGTGGGAATCCAGTAATTTTAGAACTGTATAATGTCAGTAAGAAAAATCTGATACTTACAGAAGTCTGCCTGATGAGCATTTGTCATCTTTATGATTCTGACAGTGAGCAGGGAGTAAGCTGATATTTCTTCCTGCTGGGAAAAAAAAAAATAAAATAAAATAAAATTAACAAAGGAGATGAGCTTTAAAATTTGGGTATATGTATTGTAATGACAATCAAACAGTGAAAGAATCCAGATTCTGCTGAAGCCATCTCTTAAAATTGTAATTTTTACAACAATACAGTAAGTAAGAAAGTACACTTTCTTCACCAGTCACTGGTCTGCAATCACCTAAGCATCCATACAGAAAGTGTAGAAGAAAATGATGGATGGGAAAGTAGAGGTAGAGGGTAAATTACCCTCAGACAGATTTCAAGGAGGAGTTTAGGTCATAGAGGAAGGCAAACAGATGAGTAATTCTTAGTAAAGTCACTTAAAAAAAAACCAATAAGAACAGGGAGCTAATGAATTAATGAAAGTTAATGACTAGAAGTTTGAAAAGATTATCTAAAGTAAAAATGGAGGAGTGCTGGTAGAAGATGATGAAATAATTGTTATCTATTTTCTGATAAACCTTGATTAAAACAACAGGGAGAAAGTACAAAGTGAAATAAGAGAAAACTCATTGACTACTGCTACTGTGATTAAAGGCAAAGACTGCTAAGAAGGTCAAGGTATAAGAAATCAGTGATACTAGACAACACATCAGCTGAAGTGTGTAAAGCATGGGACCATGAAGAATTCATCATAATAAAATTCAACTTAATCTCCCAAATTGTTTCTATCTCTATAAAGGAAATGAAGGTCATTTAAAAAAAAAAAAAAAAAAAAAAAAAAAAAAAGCACAGCAATAGTCAAGCTACAAAGTTATTCTATGAAATGGCAAGCATGATTTAAAAAAAAATCTTGATAATTTGATGAATTTTATACAAATGCTAACCAGTGCCTAAAATAACCATAAAGCTTTGCCCATGAGCTTATGCTTATAGCCAGGAAGCAAGATTTCAGAAGGTTTTCAGTAAACTGACTTTTTAAAATTCTAATACTTTTTGCTGAGGTGCAGAATCAGCACGCTCACAGCAACAAGAGGGAAATGAAGCTCTGAACAAACACATTTTCTGTAACAGGCTACAAGAAGTAGAAGATGCATGTGCGCTTACTTAGCTTCTGGATGGATGTATACTAAAACTAAATAGAAAATTACCAACTTGTCACTTTATAGGACGGTTTGTTTTAAAGCAGGGAGGTAAGATCTCAGTATTATTGGAATCTGTGTTGTGCCAGCTCCACACGGCTGCCTCCACCACTACGGCAGACCACTCCTTTGCCATCCTTTGTCATCAGCATGGAAAACCTGTGACATCTTACCTAAACCTGCTTTGTTTTTAAAGAAACCCACTGACTAATTGGGTTTGTCTGGTCCATATCCTTCTCAAAAATAGTCTTCAAATTAAAAAAACTCAAAACAACAGCAAATATATTTCAGGAGAAATGAAGGAACGAGTGAAAGGAAATCATTTCTCTAGTGAAAACTTGTGGCACCAGTACTTCAATCAGCATTCTAGAGCCTGTGTTTTCAAATGCTGTTAGAGGTGCACGTACACTACTAGGATTTGTTAAGAGTACAGTAACAAAAACTAGTGTGAGCTGTGCAAAGACACATCTACATCAAGCACCAGTCATACGCTCATTCCTGAATGCCACTGCAGTGGAGCAGAATAGAGGATACAAGAAGAATGCCTGGCAGGGACCTTGTATTGTGAATACAAATGAAGATAGACTGATAAGAGAGCCAGCACATGGGAGGTTTATATTAAGAAGAAAACAAAACAATAAAACTTATATGGTATTTTGTTGAAGAACAGTCAGATCTACATAGATCAGATAGTGTCATAGATTATGCAAGTGTTTAAACATCTTATTTCATATGGAGCTGTTCCCTGGGAGGAGAGCTCTGGATTGGTGCTGCATAAGAGAAAAGCCAATGAGCTGTGCTGGGAAATACAGTTTATAGGAGTCAGGTGGTCCTCATCACAGAAAATTCTGCTGTATTGGCTGAGAAATCTCAGTCCTATGAGACAGCAAGGCACAGGTTTTGTCAGTCAGAGCATACCCAAAATACAATCAATGGAACAAAGACCTCAAGAAGCAGGTAGAAAAAAGAAATCCAAGGAATTAACAAGATGAAAGAGCTAGTGACATGAACCTGGAAGAAGCAATCAATTATGCTGGTGGTAGAGGACATGGAGGACAAGTCAAGTGGAGGGAAAGATGATGATTGAGTTTTCCTTAATTTGAGCCTTGCTCTTTGAGTCTATTCACTAGATAAACAAAATCCCTTCCTGTTCTAGCCTGTCCCATAGAACAATGATTACTTTAAATTTGAAGGAATAATGAAAGCCTTAGTATTTGTATTCTATATTTCTACCAGTAAGAAAAGGATTTTCACAGCTCTCAGTCTGTTCTATGTGTAACACTCAGGTCCATATCTCTCAAATCAGTGTCTTTCATGGAAAAGCAAGAACAGAAAAAACAGCAGTTCTAGGGCACATCTTCACTCCTCTCCTCAGGGCATTAAAGGAGGAGCAATATTCAGTGATCTTCGTCATCATCATAATTTTAAAAACACCAATATCTCTGGAGAGAACTGCTAACTATTAAGCTATAAATTACTAAATAAATCTGAGACAAACAAAAGGGGGACCTATCTTCCTTATAGATGAAAGTTAATGAAAAATTACTCCACATAATACTTTTCTGTTGGCCAAATGCCAGACAGAAATGCTGCTCCAGAAAACTCCAAGAGCAAAACATCTTATAACTGAAGCTCAAGATCCTGATACTTCAATGGAAATCACGCAACTAATCCACTTTTCCCTCTAGTCATCAGTTCATTGTGATAATGCAACAGCAATGCCAACAAACTACATGAGAAGCATGTTACTACTGATGAGGATCATTTTTGTTAAATTAAAAGGGAAAAAAAAGAGATTCATTCAGGGAGTTCGTAATGTGATCAACTATCCATGAGTGACTAATTATCATAAACAGCCATCTTCTGTACAACATTTCATATTAAGCCAAGAATATTCCTGATATGTAGGCTGAAGAAAGTGTTAACCAAAGTCTGAGTATCCACAGTCACAGATGGGCAAATCCTCTTGCAGTCTTCTCTAATAAAGATAAATCTGCGTACACTAAATCTTTGAACCCATCCTTGCAAAGAGATGGTGATGGGCAGATGGTGCAGCCTTCCTTAAAGACTTATTGCTACCTATGGAAGAGGTAAGGTTTTTTTCAAATGGATAGACAATGGGGGTCTTGAAAATAATGTCATAATTACTTTTATATTTTTGTAGCAAACCATTAAGGGATGCACACCACTTTATGAGTATCACATAAGTTAAAAAGCGATGAATATTCTCCTAATTCTTTTTGATTTATGATTTAATGTCTGGCAGAATAACTTAGTCATGCTCCCTGTTCACTGCTAATACTTGAGCTGAGATTATGTTTGCCTGCATTATTCTTTAAATTTTCAGTGCATTTACAGAAGATGAGCCAACAACTAAGTTTTTTTAGTCTGGTAATTTGTCATTTAATTGTTGCATTTTTTGAATGAACTACACTGTAAATGTATGAGAAAGACAATTCACTAACAGATCATAGTGATAAATTTGCTAGATTTGCTGTTATTATGGACTGGCTTACTCATACTTATTTATGATCTTTTCAGCATGTTTCACCTTTCCTGTATTCATGACTAAGGTGCTAGAAGGCAAACTGACAACTCAGGACTCCCAGAAACGGGCAAAGAGTTATACTCTAGTTGTTCTCATCCATTTTAAAAGCTGAAGGGGCAGGTTTATAAAGTTGATACTTTTTCCAGATAATTTAGCAGTGGGAATTTTTGACTTTGCACTTCAGATAGGTGACACAGCAAACCTCCATGCAGCAGCCCATGGGCATGATTTTCTAATCCCTGTCCAGTATATATTCAATTCATCACACAGTTACACAAAGTCCTCTGAAAATAAAGCAAATAATTGGGCAAATATTTGAGCATTAACATTAAGAAAAGTATGTTGTCCTTTGTAATAGCTTTCTACTTATCCTCTATAGCTATCTACTTATCATCTTCCTCTCCTAGATGGCAAACTATGGGTTACAAAGATCAAGGGAATGGCTGAAAGCTGCCTAGGAAACCCAATACTTAAGAAGCAGAAATTGGGCAGTTCACACAAGCCTTTAATGCCAATTTTCTGCTAAGCTTTATTACAGAGGAGAGAAGACATGTTCAAGAGCCAGAAGGCAAATAGAGTGACTTGAGAACACCTTTCTTGTTAAACACTTTTGGAGTGCAAAAGAGAACTTTCGATGGATTTGATAAGAAGAAACTATGACAAGGACTATGAATTAAAGCATTAGAAAGGAACCCCCATGTCCCCTATATGCAGGGGCTTATGGCCATACAATTTCATTTTAACATTGCTTTACATAGATTCAGAAATGTGCTAAATTCTAACAATCTTTATACACATGTATAACTACATTAGTGCTACAATAGAGTGGGATGCCTTTAGCCAGGAGCCTTTCAAACCAAAAAAGCCACTAAAGAAATGCTACCACTATTGGGCCATTGCACTGCTCAATAGATCCTTTTCCTGCTTTAGAGCATTCCCTTTCTGAGCTTTAATATATGTAAATACACAGAAAGTCTCAACAATTCAGTTTTGTTTATGCTACTTTGTCATTTATGTTGAATTTGACACCATAGTGATAGTTAGACACCATTTTTATACTCTAATTTCCACCTATAGGAAATGTCAAAATGCTACTAGCAAGAGAGGCTTCAATCGTTTTATGATACACCTGAAGAAAAACAAAGCAATGCTTATAGTTTTTTATTGATCTGGAGTTCTGATCACACAAACAAGAATTAAATATACTGGTTTCCTACGAGAAGGCATTGAATATCACCCCACTTATGATATCATCAAACAAAAGCTAGCATTTTGTTTGGAACCATCCTGTTTTACTTTGAAACAACTTGGCAAAAGTACAGCCAGCTACAAGCTAATCAAAGGGAGGAAAATCATCACTGATACAACTGGCCTATGTTCAGTGCGAATACAACTCTTGTCACTGGCCTAAGATTGCTAGAGATGTTCTCCTTTTGTTGCAGCATGCACAGTGTACAAAACGAGCCCAAGCCTATCACCATCAGCTACATTCTGACTTGCTGACACAGGCAACATTCTCCATTCATTCAGATCTAAAACTCTATTAAAATAAATAGAGATGGACAGCATTAAAAGAAGCCAAACTCAGTCCTGTTTTCACAGCAAATTAAGTACATTTCCCATAAGAAATTTCAGTAAGGAATAAAAACTTTAAAAACTTCGTATAAATGAATAAAATAATAGAATGAAAAAAGAAAAAGAAAACCAACAAAGGAATACAGATGTTTCACGTAAAGAAAGTTTTCTCCTATGAAATGTCTTTTTCTAAGTAAGCATATAAAACTCAGAAGACAATAAAGGAAAAAAGAAGGTCATGACCTTCTCATGTGTGGTTTTGTCCCACACATAATTTGTTTGTTCTGGTTGGTACCTCAGCATCAACATAGCTCTGCTCTGTGTCCTGCACCATCCATTTTTGTCCTTCATTTTGCAATGGGCTTGATTTGCTGCTGGGATGCTGTTGAGAGAAGGAGGACAAAGGATGAAAAAGAGAGCAAAGATCAGTTTTTTTCCTTCTTCTTTCAGCTTCTCAGTGTTGAATTGCAATGTGTAATGGGCAATTTGTGCTGCCTAATTGTTTGCATCACCTTTGGAAAGGAGGAACGTACCAGGAAAGTGGCAGCTGTTCCTGCTCTGTATGGAAAGCTATTGACTCCACACTGCTGCAAATATCCAAGGAAGAGTATCTTCTTTTCTTGAAGATTTATAACCTATGGATTTGGGTGGACTTGAGCTGTCTCTATTCTGGGGACAAATCTGAATCAAACTCTCAGAGTCACCTGCCAGCTTCATTCTGTTTTCCACTTACCTGAGATAAGGCAGATGTTGATGCCATCGAGATCACTGCTGCATTGAAAATGGGTGCTGCAAATGGCACCCTAATATTAGGTTCCACAGTTGCCAGTGTCTTCTGAAACATATTTACAGTCTTGAAGAGTGTCAGAAGTTGCTGAACAGGTGTTTTATTACCTTGAGTCAGAGCTCCACCCCTCCATGATTTCTGAAGCAGGAAAATTTCCCAACCCACATTACTTGTCCTAAGAGTAAGTCTGTTGTAAGGTGCGGACATACATCTGCAGCTCTTGTGACTGAACAGAGCCTGATAAGACCAAGGCATTTTTACCTGGGGGCCTGCAAACTTGTACTAAAAGCATTAATCTGATTGATGATGACCTTGTGGCATGTGAGAGAACACCTTACAGTAATAATCTAAAAGTGATTACAGTACCATCCTAAGAGACACATCTGCCTACTGTCTTCATGCAAAGCCCCAGACAAATTCTATGCACCACCTCTTTCATAAGTGTCATGGTGGGAGAGGAGTCCACCAAAGGCAGGAATCTCTTTGGATTAAAAAATGCTAAGGAACTTCTTGATTGCCAATATATTTCACATAGCAACTTGTTTTTTAAAGATTTACACAAATGATCACCAGTGAGCTGTTGATTCCTGTTACCAAACTACCTACAAGGCACAGGATGAAGTTCTAGCGACAGATCCTTTAGAAAGACTTGCCCTCTCAACCCACTTGAATTAAGCACTGTTTTTCTTCCTTGTTCCTCACACATCTCTCCCATATTACACAGTTCCAATCTTTTGCCCCTCCTTTACCCAACAGAGGTTCCTCATTCCCTCTGGGATAGGGCAGAGAGGAACTAACCAGGAGGAACAGATTCAGTCTGTGATCCTGTGGATTGAAGCTGAGGTGAAATGCAGACCTGGGGAGGTACAGAGCTCTGGAAGACACAAGAAAGAACGTGTTATGAGAACATATACACTTAAGGACAGTGTGGGAAAGCACAGTCCTCAGGACATGAACTGGAGGAGACAGGAAAGATCGTCACAGAAACTGTGTGTGTAGGAAGGTACTAGGAATTTTTTGGAAGGAACATTTTTCCACTAACGAGCATTACTGCATCATTATTTCTGAACATGGTATTTTTTTGGTGGGCCTTTTTTTTGGGTGTGATATTTTTAGGGGGGGTTGGTTGGTTGTTTCTTATAGTAGTCCACTTTGAAAGAACGGAGAAGTTTGATAAGCCTAAATCCCTAAAACATAATGTATCACATTTCCATTTCAAATGCCTCTTATATCTGCTTTTCACACTTAATACAAAATGCATCTAAGAAAATGTAAATGAGATTTAAATATTTCACCTTGAAAAGCATTGAAACATTTTAAAAAACTCAAGCAATTAAGGAAAGCTGGTTGCTGTATTTTTGTTTTGTTCAGTATTGTCATTTCCTTTTGAAACAAAGAAATAAATGTTCAGATTTCTGAGCAAATGCATTCAAATCAGCATCCAGCTGAGCACTGTTAGAATTTTAGAGCTTAATGGACTCAACTTCTTCATTTTATCAACCTCATGTTTAGTGAGGATCTACATCTGTTAAGCACACCTCGAGGAAGCTTAGTGATTAAATTTTCTAATCCATTATGCAAGCGTCATTAGGCATACATGCATTTGTATTGAAAATCCTCCCAAATGATTAAAATTAGAGCTTATGAAAGGATTTGAGATTAATAGGGTGACAAAGCATGATGCTTCCTGTTAGACACTGGCATAAGGATGAAATCACAGTCATTCCTGACAGTCATAATGAGTGTTGTACAAGAACCTGGCTGACAGAAACTAGACACAAACCCAGTCACTTCCATTGGTCTCGTTGCATTAACTTCCTATACGCACAAAAGAATTAGATGAAAAGCTGGTGTTACAAGGAGAACAAGTTAAGATATTCCATATAGATATTTTGCAGTATTCCATAGTTGCAAAAATTGATTTCTTAGGTACAATTTATCATTCCACTTTTGATATGTGTTTATGTATTTTTATTAAATAATCATTTTAAAGATATTCTTAATTATTTTTTTTTTAATCACGTCATTCAGGGGAAAGGTTTGCTATGAACTTCCTTTCTCACCTTCATCATATTGAAACATTCTAATGCAATGGGAACTGCTTGATTGAAACCAGATAAACTACAGTTATAAACAAAGTACAGTCATAAGCTGTTCCATGGAAGCTTTCCAAAGCAGTGGTCAAAAGCCTCTCCCACTCTTTGGCTCAAGCTTTGTGCAGTACAAGCACATACATACCTCTAATAAGCAAATGAATGAATTTCTGCCTTACTTTTCCCCTGTAAGAATGATGGCCAGAGACAGTTTGGAGAATTGGAGAAAAACAAATGTGCATACAAAAGCGCACTTTAAAAAATGTATTTATTTGTTCTACTACAGCCTATCTGTATTCCTGATTGAAGAGCACAGCAGAACTGCACTATCTGGATGGAAGTACTGTGATGTTAGTGAAAATTTCTCAATTGTGCCCAGCATAGATTATTATGACCAGGTCTTGTTTCTGCAATATGTGGTAGCAAATGGGTGAGGCTTTTGCTTGAGAGCTGGTTTACATTTACGTGAGTCAGATTGCACCTTTGGTTTTTAAGACAAAAGGAAATGAGAAGGGGAAAAACCTCCAGCATCCCATAGGAACGTGAGTAAGGGATGCTTGTTGACTAACTCTTCTTTCCTGACTCAGGCCTTCCGATATGAAATACCTGTTTTTTAAGCTCACGTCAGATGCAGCCAAACATGCCTTTGACTCAAAGATGGTGCTAGTATCGGATTTCTCAAATTAGTTCAAAGTTCAAACTTCTTTTCACTATGAAGGACAAATCCTTTGGAGGCAAAGATGGCCTTCTCACAGGACACACATTGAGAATAGGCTCTACCTCACCTAAGTGCAGTCATCTAAAGATAGACTTCTAATCTGAGCCGATTGTCTGGGTTTTCTATGCTCTGAATGAAAAATAAAGCAGGCATCTCCAGATGGTGACCCACCTACATGGGTCACATCTCTCTCTTTTGACTGGAGAAGCCTCATTGCTCAAGTTGTACATAACACCTAACTTCTGAATAGCTAAAGGTTTCCAAAGCTACTGGTGCTGAGGGAATCTGATGCCGAGGAGCTCTGGTTGTGTTGTTAACACATAACTCAGAGTGTTGCAATGTGAAGCTGCAAAACACCCTTGGGCAAAAGCTCTATTGGCATGTAAATGAAAAATCTTTTCATAAATTCACTTGATAATAAAGAATAGGTTGGCGATACTCATTGTAGCAGAAAATGCTAAAAGCAATGCTTCCTCTGCAAAACCACTATGTTTCTTGAGTACAAACTGCCTTCCATATTTCAGCCTAAGGCTCCCTGTGACCATGAACAGGACAGCCTCTCAGATACTGTCCCCATCTCATCTCAGAGATAATTCTGATGATAGTTAAGCACAAGCTGTGCAGCAGCAGCTCATGGCCAGAAATATTGAGAATGGATTGTGAAGTTTGTTTATCTGTAGCAACCCAGACTGCAGCCTGAGGAAGTTCAACAGCTGCTCCATCACCACTTGAGACATGACTGGAGCGATTGTAGAATTACAAAGGGAAGTGCAGAAAGGAGTGCTTAAACTACCCAAAGGTAAAGCACTCACCACTTTTCAGGCAGAGTTCCAGGAGTCAGGTGACTGACTTAGTGCAGCTGGAGGAGTGGAAGGATCATGCTCTTAGATAGCTACACTCATGGCAGTCCCAAGGGCCTGTTCATCAGCTGGTGAACTTGTGAGATGCAGCATTGCTCTGCCTCAAAGTAACTGTCATTTGAAGCTTTCTCCTGTAACATAATTTTTTCCTTTTTCCTGAATAGTCTGATGGTGTCTAGGATTATCAGCCCAATTTAAAACTACAACCAATGACTGAGCTAGGTCAATTTTAGCATTACTGCTCAAAGATGTGAATTGAATCAGAGTTAATTATTCAAATATTATTAAAACCACGGCAAAAGGGCAAATAAAAAATCTGTTAGATCTATTCGTTTTCTTTTGACCTTCCTTAGTCATTCTCCCAATAACCTTCATCCTTTTTCCCATCCTTTCCAGCTCCTCTGCAGCTCACACGCTTCCCTTGTCTCATCTCTATTTGTTCTTTTGTATCATACCCTAGCAATGTCAGTAGCCCCTCTTGTTCCCCTCAGATTTCCCAAAAAAAACTTTCTGAACAAAGAAGAAAGGGAAGGTTTAGCTTCTCTGAAAGTTCTTCTTTTTGACTCCTGATGATTATCTTCACTAGAAACAGCCATTTTCTACTCCCTCAGGATACAGGAAGGGACAGCTCCCATTCTTAGCAGTATGAACCTTCAGGCATGACAAAATTATTAATATATGGTGGCCAGTCTTAAAAAAAAAAGCAAAAATATTCAAGTTAATGTCAAAAGTCAAGACATTACAGAAACCTCTGTGTAGCAATGCCAAATACCATTAATGACAGTCAGGTTCTGACAGAGCTGTGAAACTGCCTAATGCACACTATTGCTCCTGGTGACCCATATATCCATTATTTAATAAAATACATTTCTCTCTGTAAGAATATATAAGTATATGTACACATACTTATCCACAATATGATTTCATAAGGAGATAAAAAGAAATGACCTGAGAGTATTTGGACAGTTAATTTAGATCTCTGGAAAAAGGAATTTTTCCATCCACTAGGAATATTATCCTTTTAGGAGAGCTCTGTATGATCTTCTTTAGATGAATGTGGGTTACAGACATTTATTTTTTATATCTTATCAACTTTCCCAAACTCAGAAAAACAAAACAAAACAAACAAACAAACAAAAAAAACCCAAATATTTCATAAATAGATTGAAAAGTTCTTAACATTCTCAATAAACACTTGTAGAAAATCAGGTTTGCAACATCCTTGAAAATCTGCTTTTTGGTATGGAAAAAGCAATTTCTTCTCTGGTATATCTGACTGGTAGGAGACCTGTGCATATACAGAAAATTCTTAAATTAGCTTGTCTTCTTGTAAGACATATGCTATGTATGATTCTGATCCTTACCAGTGTCACCACAGTCTCTCTTTAAAAGAGATTAGAACAGCTAAAGCAATTTACGGTGAAATAACTGGCTTCTAAACATTTCCAGCTGTGTTACGTTCATTGTATCTCAACATCCTAATAGTGGCTCAGCACTGAGTGAGGATCCAAATAAAGCCAGTGAGCATTGGTGGGGATATGCCTTTGAGTCTCCTCCTCTTGAAGACAATACATACTATTGTTAACTTTTTATTGCCAGCCATCACTTCAGTTAGCTCCAGAAAGTAAAGTACATTTACAAGAACCTAGTCCATGCATAAAACTGTTGATTATCAGTGTCATTTGCTGAGTATGTAGAGAGAAACATGTTTTTCCATGAGGATACTAGTTTGAGAATCCTAGGCTGAATCACAGTTTTCAATGCAAGTGACAGATTGCCACTAATTCAGGCATTTTCTCAAAGCCATTGCTCAGCAGGAATGCATTTACTTCCTCAGCACAACAGCTTTCTCACCCCAGAGCAATGTAGGCAGTATTTAAGAGACATCAGGAGATAACTTTTGTCAACATGGCAAAGGCTTAAGCTTTGGTATAGTAAAATTTCTAAACCTTTTCCTAATTTGATATGTTTCAGAAGAAGATAGGACAGTGCACTGTGAGATCAGAGCCTACATCTTATGCAGTACTACAAAGGAATGAAATCTCTCCTAAGGAACCAAGTGGAGAGAAAAAGGCCAAGAGATTCTGCTATAAAATACTCAACTCCCTCCTCCCCTGGCTGTCAGTCCTAGGCACAGCCTAGGAGAAAACACAAGATATGGTAAAATAATTTCCTAAAAATTAGGAAAGTCATAGTTGAGGCAAGGATGCTAAGCTCTGGTTTATTTCCTGTCCCACCTGCAGGCTAAAGAGGAAAAGGAAGCATTGGATTTGATGATGTACTTACTACAGCCCACCTTGTAGTGCTGAAATTCCCAGTCCTCTTTCCTGTAGGATAATAGGCTGGCTGTTGCAGAAGCTCTCTCCTGTATCTCTTCACATGTGCAGAAGCCATTTTTCCATTCCCATGTTGACTTCAAGCACTGTGACCCATTGTGCAATCTGAAGATGAGTGCCTGACAGAGTAACTTGCCCTATATACAGTATGTTGTGACCAATAGCATGGAGCGCTATCCTTTCCAGGGCATCTGGTAGGTGATGTAAGCAGTATTTAACATGCTCAGGCTCTGGTGGGAGTTACACGGACACTCCACCTGCATTTTTTGCCATCCATCATCCATGCCTTGTGCCAGCTGCCCATGGGATGTGCTCTCAGTGATGCTACATGTGTAATACCACAGAGCTGTTAATAGAATAAAGCCTTTTCTCAGGATCTTCCAAAAGACTCCAAAATTGGCTGTGGAGCCAAACATGAGAGAATTTGGAGTGGATATGCAAAGGAGTCCTGCTGTCATTCTACATGTTCCTGCTGAACAAAATACAAACCTTTGCAGGAATCTAGTGTGGCCACTTAGTTACAAAAAGTGCTGATCACAAAGATCAGACTACGTTAACAGCTCCAGTCTGGAAAGACTTTAAAGAAATAATTGCACAACATCTTAGGGAAGTGTTTGAGAAATGTGTAAGGAAAGAAACATGCTCCAGGAGATTGAGATAGGTAACTATGTAAGTACATCCTATTACACGCTAACTTAAATTGTCATTGCAAAATGAATTTGTGCTAAAACTTACCAACATCAAAGACAAGCATGAGTCTCAGATCAAGAAAACACAAATTAAAGAAAGACAAATTGGCAGGGGCAAGCATTGCTGAATCTCCATTGTAATAAATGTAGGGGAGCGACATGTTACTAAAGCATGTGGATGTTTCTCTGAACAGCTATTGCATGAAGCTCTCTTGTGCTTTTGACCCTATGTGGTGTAATGCCTGAAACCTACTCAATTAGATCACGTTAGAGAGATATGAGGGGAAAGGAAAACAGGTTATTTCTTACATATCTGCAAATACAGGACAACAGCAAATTTAGACAAGCTGTTGACAAAAAAAAAACACACCGGTGTAATTGATTGCTTTGGAAGCTCAGCATTCCACCTTCATGCTGCAAATCAGTGGGAAGGGTAAAGGTGGGCCAGGTGAATTGGATGTCTTAAAGGCACAAGTAACTACTCCTGCTGCAGTTGAGGAAATCTCAGTAGCATGATATGAGCTATCCTAATTTCACAATTTTGGCTGAAAGCCTAACATCTTTTAGAAGTGATAAGAAAGTGGCAGCTGGATGTGACAAAGCAATGCATGGCATATGGGAACACAGGAAACACAGAGTAAATCATAAGTTACAGAGTATAGAAAAAACAAATATTGCACAGTTGACAATAAGAAGTGTGTGTATCTATGTAAACATAAAGGAAATGTATACAAGGAAAAAGTAAACTTGTAATAAAAATCTAAGCTCATTACTTCATACATATACCAGAATGATTGCTAATAATGCAGCCAAGGAATACTAATAAAACACATCGATTCTGCGCTAAAAAAGAAGAAACACAAGTTCTATTAACAAATTTGACAAACTGGTTTGTGACACATGATCATTAAATCATATAAATTAAGATTAAACAGAGATAATTTTTACCAGTTTGTTCTAAAAGTGTAATGTAGAAAGATTCCTGTCCATTTAGCGTTCATCTATTTTAAGTCTTGGGATACTGGAGAAATGCAGACCTGGAAGAAATTGAATGTAGTGCAAATTTTCAAGAGTTACAAGAAAGATATAGCAGGGTGCTAGGAGATTGGTTTCTCTGGTACCAGTGGAATATTGTACATCATGTTTTTAAATGAAAATCCATTACCATTATATTACTACTCTTGGTTCTCTTGGTATTCCTCAAAAACAGGATTGCAGTTGTACATGCTAAATATACCACCATCCCCAAAATAGTTAATAGCAATGCCTATTTTAAGTCAATAGCTAGTTTCAAATTGCATACATTCTTTCCATTTATGCTTTGTATGTTTTATGTAACATATGTTAATATATGCATGTTTATATGAAATACAAGTTTCAGCATGTAAAGCAATTGTACACTGCAAACTTCACCACACATAGAAGTTTTTTTTTCCCAAAAAAGACTATAGATGCATAATGAGTTAGCCTTAGGATAGTTATTAACTAGTACGATTAGCTGTCTGGACAGGAGAAGGTCCCGCCCATCCAGATTCCATATGTGTGTGTGCGTGCATGTGTGTATGAAAACACTTGGGGTGAACAGGAGTAAAAATAATGTCTCAAACCGTTTCCATGAAGGCAAAAGTAAGGACATACATTGCTTGCGTAAGGGCTAGATGTGTAGCTGTAGAATTGGGTAAACAGCTTAAGTTCAGAGCTGGTAAATAAAAGGACAGAGAAGCTGCCTGGTGCTGATCTTAATAGAGGCAGACCTAATTGTGCATATTTTTTCACTTCTGTAAATTTATTTATTTAAAGCTTCATGAAATTATCATATTTGAAAAATGAACATAAACTTTTCTCTAATTTCCTTATTTTAGGTACGCAGGTGATGCCAGTGTACTGCCCAAAGCAAAGTGAACAGTTCCTATGAGTGCATTGATCTTGCAAACCAGGGTAGTGGAGCTCTCATTCAGTGACAAGTGTGCAATAGGATTGTAAAGGATGTCAAAACAATTACAGGGTGTTCCACCAGGAAGGTGAATTCCACCAGGAAGGTGAATGCTTAGTAAACTGGTGATGCAATGCAACTGCATGGAAAAACTTTCTGGGATCAGTATTAGCCAGTTTCTCTGTAAGGTAATGAGCAGCTTTGGTAAACCCTGAGCTACCTTCTGGGAGACATTAAATAGGGAAGACCAGTTTTGTTTTGTGAGAAGAAACTGACTTTGTTCTGTGTGGCAACTCTATAGATTTTTGCTCAAAGATAATGAGACATTTTTATGCAAAAATGGAAAAAAAAAAAAGAACAACATGTAATAATGAGGCTAAAAATCTGTAAGCCAATTTCAGAATTAGTTCTCAATGAAAAAAAAAACCAACGTATTTTTCTTCTTTTTCCTGAGGAGTTTTAATGAGTTTACTAGCCTCAAACTCTTTTCAACATTTTCATGAGTGATTTGGAAATAAGCATGACATTCTGAAATCCTGATCAGATTTGCAGTAGAACAAAAATTGATAGGGCACTGAGTAGTACTGAGTACAGGTAATCGGACAGAGCAATGTGTCCTGCCTGATAAATTGGCCTGATTAACCACAGCTAATTCTAATGCACTAAAGTATGTAGTTATGAGTAAAGGAATTATAAATGCATGCTACAATTTACTCCCTCTTATGAAAGGGAAGTCTGTAGTTTGGAAAACAGTAATTCATCAGCTTATAGAAGATAACTCAGCAGAAGTCTCTCAGCAGAAGTCTCTAGTGGCAAACAAGGACAACTGTATTCAATATATATAATCAAGAAAGTCATTTGTAAGTAAGAATATAGAAATAACAAGGCAATGTTCACCTCAGTATGTAATGTTAGTGGAAAGGTACTGGAATGTGCATTTGACAATGAAGAGTTGGAAGGAGTGCAAGTACAAACTATGGTTGGATAAAACAAATAAAGAGTTTTTATAGTGAGGACTTGAAAGGCTGAATCTACTGGTTTGATGAAAAGCTTGTGATATAACCTGGACACATTTTATAAACTCAACCCTAATGAAAATAACGGTGGTTATGCAATGGCTTTTAAGTTACTAGAAAAAAATTTAACAAGAACTGGTTAAACTAAATGAGGCTAAAAACAAGTTGTATACTTTTTGTTGGAAGATAATCACCGATTAGAATATAGTTCCACGAGATGTGATTTCATCATTCCTGACGTCTTTAAAAAGAAGTGGGGTCATTTTCCTCCACGAGAGACCTTGGTCAGCCAGAGGACTAACACTGACGTAACTGCATGAAAAGTAAAACAAAATGATCTGATGGTATTTTCAGCTTTTATTAGTCTGCAGGAAGAAATAAGACAAATGATTTAGCACATATACTGTTTTACTTTGTTATTCCACAGCATAGTAGGAGATAGCTGGAGCTAAACAATTGGAAAGCTCTAAAGAGCTATTAAATGAATTGTTTGGATAGATGCAAGCTGATATGCCCTAATCAAAACTTGAAAAATGTCCTCAGAATTTTGCTAAAGACTTATAATTACGAAGTTGCAAATAAGGAATGCAAACAGGAAGGATCCAAACAACCTGACTATTTCTCCACACTTACCTTTAAACTTGGGAGCTTTAGACTTTCCAAACCTCTCCTGAAGCCTTCCAGTCTTATCTACTGCAGCCAACTACTACTGCTCCCTGCTGAGCCTCCTGTTTTCGATTCATGTGTGAAAGGCGTAAGGCCTCCTCTAGCCATGTTGACATGAGGTGGGCCCTAATGACCCTTGTTTAAAGAGCTCGAAGTCTTCTATGCATGTTACTGGCTCAGTGCATCTGTTGTGCTATGCAGATAAAATTCCAAGAAATTGCTGAAGGGCAATGAAATGCTTGGTGACAGACCCTGTGCTGACTAAAGACTGAAGAGTTTCACTCCAGAGGAACAAGTGCAAATCAAAGAGCTGAGAGCTTGAAACATCCAAAACCCACAAAAGTATCTTCTGAGGATTTACTTGGACAAACCACATCGCTGGCGGTACAGCCTTTCAGCAGTACCAAAATAGAAGTGTCTATCCAGGGAGGTCCCTTACAGTAACAAGGCAGCACTTCGTGATACTTTACCCACCCGCTGACACTCCTTCTCCCTTGTATTTCAGAGTAGGGAGCTACACACAGCTCTTTTGTCCTTGACTGATATGTCATTACAGAAATACTGAATCCAGCTCCCTCTTCCAGACTTTTGATGCTATTTAAAGCTGTAGAGTGACGTGACTTAGCCAAGCATACTGCATATATATCTTCTCATTTGGAAAGTAAAGACAAAAACCTGCATGTGAGCCTTGAAATGTGGAAGCAGGACAATCAGGCCAGCCCTAAAGCACTCCCCACTACAAAAAACCTTTCTGTGTGAACCCAGTATTCTGCAACCAGAATAATTTGTACATTTGTTGATGATGTTTTTAGCAAGCTGCAAATTGTAGCTGCTGTACTGTCACACACTGAGAAGCTTCACCAATTAAAAATTAATCATAAGTGACAAAAGAGAGAAAATGGATTACAAATAGTTTGAGCGACAAAAGAGAGAAAATGGATTACAAATAGTTTAATAATGAGTGGAAAGCAGTTAAACTCATAGTCGACTTGTTCCCTTGTATCCTTATGGATTCAAAATTGATCTGGCTGAAAAGTCATTGACAATTCATAATAGGTGATCCGCTAAGAAACTGTATTTTCATCTTCCAAACTAATCTTCTAAAAATAGTGCAGAATTTAAAAAGAAGAAAAGGTGTATGTGTATGTTGATAGGCTTTTCTTACTTTGAGATATTTGTCACATGCTGTAAACATCACCCATGTGCCCTATTTTTATTATTGCTTTCAATATTATTTTGGTTAATAAAACAGAGATCTATGAAGTCCTAGGAAGTTTCTGCTAGAAAACATCTACTGGGAACTGAGAAGCTGGATGTTCTGGAGAAACATAAAATATCTTATTTGATTTTTTAATATTATTTTATATGTATTTTGTTTTATATATTTATATATATGTTTTATATTATTAACTAATCCTAGAGTATGGGTGAGCTACAATGTTCTTAATCAAAGTAAGCTTATTTTTATATTTGAAAATAAATATTCTTGCAAACTCAGATAACTACAAATCTATGAACTAGGTTTGCATTTTTTTTCATTTTATGAGGCTAATTTTTTGTTTTGTTGTGTTGGTTTTGTTGTCATTTTTCCAATGAAAAAACAATAAAGCATCTTAACATTAGGGAATATCAGGCAGTGGGAGGCACACAAAAGGTGCTGGACAATCTTTGCTGTGGGTACAAGGAAAAAGTTCTTCAAAGTCTTCCACCCAGGGATCAGTGACAGAGGCCTAGGTTAGGCAGCCTCACATTGGCAAATTATGTCTTGTATGTGCACATCAGTGCTGAGCATGGTACAGAGGCAGTCCAAGAAGAATTACAGCCTGGAAGGCATAACTCCTGCAGCAGCTTGCCACATGGAAGGATGTACCTGCTATGGCAAGCTTTCCAAGAACTGCCTGGGATCTCTGCAGGTTTACACTCCTCCTGTCCTTTTCACAGCTGGCAGAAGGAGCCAGAGAGGAAGTATACAAAGAAGTATGGCAGATGGGCAGTGGAGACCTTCATCATCATTGTTTTGCTTTCATGTCAGATATTGATGGCCTGTGCCTCTTCTGCCTCTGTCCCTGCCCAAAGCCCCTGAATGTGATTTGTGCACCTGAAATGCTGCATGATGCACATCTCTCTTTCCCTAAACAGTTGCCTACAATGTGCCACAGACCTGGCCCAAAGGCTGCTTCTGCCCTCACCACCACCTCACAAACACAAAGCACAAGTTATGTTAATAAAATATGCCTTTAATATAGTCTGTCTTGAAATGCTTAACATGTTAAAGTCTTGAAGGCTACTAGCACCATGTTTATGATCATCTTAGCACATTATTCCTCCTGCCTCTCCATAATCCGCTCCATACAACAAACTGTTCTCCAATGTCAGAATTCAATTGCAATGAATTGTTGCAGTGAAATTCTTTGGAAAATAAAGTTTCTCTTTAATCTCTTTGTTCATCTGAGAATGCCATTTAGCAGGTTTGAGCAGGAATCCTTTGGAGCCTGATGGCTGATTTTAAGGGAGTGTTAGTCTCTCAGCAGGTCACAAGGGATAACAAATGGACACAAAAGCATCTTCATCTGACACTAATTCTTTTTCTGTCTTTTCCTTTCCACTGCTGTGTGCAAGGCCTGCATAATGAGCTCTTCATTATTCAGGATGTTGTATTCACCCAGCTGAACCAGACGGTCATATGCCTTCTCAGTATATGTGACCGAGTATGTTGAATAAGGGGAACAGCGGCCATAGAGGTCAACTTTGCCATCCTCCATCTCTGACTCGGATCGCTTCTGACCTACAAGGAGGGAGGAGCAAATCACTGCTGAGAGGTGGGAATTACTTCGGTCACAGGCAAGAAAGCTCTTAACTGAGCACAGAAATGACTCTCCGTAGAGAGAGTTCATAATGTGAATTGCTGTGTGGGGGTGGGTTATTATTTTTTAACATGCTTGATTACATACCTGGAGCTTTGTAATTTTGGAAGGTATCATTAATTAGTGGAAAAAATAACAATATTGGTGCTCCTGGAGTCTCAGCATCTTCAAAAAGGTAACATTCTTTCAGGTTTTTCCTGTCTTCCTCATTCAAGTCTACTTTGGGAAATAGAATGCCCTGTTCTGAACAGTACTTGCAGGTCTGGTCCAGAGCCTGGATCAATGAACAAAGTGTTACTAAGTTTTAAATAAGAAGATACGATCAGGGTTTCTTGGAGTCCAAAGGGACATTTTCCAAGCTGGTTGTGAGAGTTATAAAACCCTAACTGAAAAGCACAGTAACGGTGAAGAGAAGGCATTTGTTTACCATGAATTCTTATCACAAAGCAGTCATATTTTACAAGAAAAGCAAATAAGAATATGCACAACTTACAAAAGGAGTATCACATTGCAGCAATAAGCTAAAAGCAAGAGTGGTTAGGACTTCTAGCAGAAGCAGTATCAAAAGCACCAAGGTATTAAAAACATCCAGGAATGCAGTAATTGAAGAAGATGCAGAAATCACTTCAATTTCTCTCACCAGTATCTGAGATCCAGCACTGTAATTTAAATGCAGAATGACATCCACCTTTCTCTCTGGTTTTAAAAGCGGCATGATGCTCGTATTGATGAAAAATCCCGTATCTACCAGAGACAAATATTCTTCTGATTGTGTCAGCTGGTTGGGAAACGTGTCTAACACAGTGTCTAAAAACAAAGATATTTCATGTTGTAAATGCAACAGTGCAAAGATGGTTAGTCTGTTTTCCACACTCAGACAACAGCTGCAGAGCCCTGACTGATGACTGTCTTCTGGGAAGGGGAATTCACCATATCTCTTCATTTCTGTCTTCCCGACTCCAGCTAGAGCTAGTTTGGGGCCTGCACTGGCAAGATTCATGATGGACATTTCTTGTACCTATCATATGAGAACATGAGGACCACCAACAGGACCTGATGTCCCAGCCGTCGGGAGGTATGTTCTGCTGGCAATTTGTTGGTGTGGAGCTCAATTCTGCACCATGTTATACCCCCGTGTCCCACAGCTGGCTGACCTAATAGTGATTCTACCCAAACATGGACTCTAACCATGGAGAATGTGTTTCATATTGAATCTGTGTTTTCCTTTTCTCTTGTTAGTCAGTTCCCTTCCTAAGCACACAGATCCTTCCCTGCTTTTCTCTACTACCTTTCCACCTGCAGAAGTGCCTGTTCTCCAGGTAGTCGTTGTGCACCTGCAGGCCCTTCAGGAAGTTGTGCTCCTGGGCAACGGAGAAGCGGTCAGTGAGGGCATCACGGATGGCACTGCTGAGGGGGCTGGCAGGGGTGAGCAGGCGAGTCCTCAGATCATGGGGTTTCAGCGGTAGGAGAGGTTCTTCCTCTGCACAGTGAAAGATTGTTAAGTTTTATCTGCCTACAACAAGGTAACCCCTCAAAATATCAAAAATAAATAGTGATAAAATCAGTGTTTTACTGACTTTAAAAGCCTGGGATGAAAAGAATTGATGAGCACAAGTTGCAAAGTAAAAAAGAAAACAGAATGCTACTTTTACCAGTCAAATGCTATTTCCTTACACCGTTCATATGTGAGTAGGAAACAAAATCCAGCAGCAAGCAGCAATAAATACCTGCTCCAGGCATAGACATCCTCATTGAAATAGACTGAAAGCAGGCTCTCAAAATGGTAACTGATGTACTTGTTTATATAACCATAGCTCCTGTTTGAGGTAGTCAACATCTTCCTGCTTTATTAATTGTCTACAAAACAATCTTATTGATCTTGAACACTTTACAGCCCTCAATTTGCGCATAGGTTACTAGGCAGGAGATTTTTTCATTATCAGTTATGCTTTACAATATGAGACTTTAAAAGTGATTCCTTCTTGAAAAAATTACATAGCCTTTAAACTCATCAAAATGCCAAACATAAGGTGTGTATTTCACACAGATGTGTGTGACTATTTACCAGACTTTAATAGTAAGAACACAGGGCAAGGAAGAAGTGTAACTAACCTATATCATCCATTTTGTCCTGGGTCCACCTGTGCCAAAAATCCTCGGATGAATGAGACAAATTCCAGATGTATAACACATTCAATGAAAATAAACTACTCCACATGCCTGTGAAAGAAAAGAGCTCTCTAACTCAAGCATTCACACATCATGAATCTCAGAACTGTTATCATGAGACAAAATTCACAAGGTTAATGCTTTTCTTTAGTTTGCTTTAAACGGAAGCTGTCTCATTTTAATTTGGATTTTTAATTTTCCATTTTAATTTGCTGATTTGTAAGCCTTATTTTGCTATCCAGTTTTATAGACTTTTTTTTTCCAAGTAATGGTAAGATTTTTATGTGATTTAAAGAGCTAAGTTTACAAAAAAAGTATCACAAAGCTTATATGAAAAGACAGAATGAAAACTTGCAGTATGAGGTATTAGATGGGGAATTATACTAATAATGGATTACCTGCAATATATCTTTTAAAATTCGTTTTTAAAATGAGATTATTATTATTATTACTATTATTATTTTTTGAAAGAGAGGGCTGCGTTCAAGTCAGTGAATGCACAGCCAAGGGAAACTGTGTGGAGTGGATAGGACCTGACATGCTCAAACACACCCAGTGCAGAGAAGAACCTGTGTGTCTATAGGAAGCACAGAAATTGCCAACTACCAGTGAAATGGCAAGAAGCAGCATGTTTGGAGCTGCTCTGAAGGTCACATTTTTTGGAGCAGTGTTGGCAGAACCACCAGTTCCCAGAGGCCTGGATTCTATTGTTGATAAACTGAATCTACTACACTAAGCATTAATTCAGAGATAAGATATTTATTCTCCCCAGCTTGTCATGCACCTGTTCTTTGATAGTGCTTCGTTCATGCAACTCAAAACTAGAGGAAAGTTCAGATGTTTTCAAGATAACAGATTACCTTCTAAGAAGCAGATTCGAGATTCAGGAAGCTTCTTCATTAACCGACCCATGAAGAACTCGCTGCCAAAATCTTCAGAGCGAACAAAAACCCCGTATTTCTGCAATCCTACTTCGTAAGGGGTAAATTCCACCCATTCTGTGACAAGGAATACAAGGAAGAAAACAATATTTTACTACAGTTCCTTAGCTGTGAATAAAAATACTGCTACCATTGAATGAAAGGAGGTAAAAATTAGAATAACTTCTACAGTTTTGTCTAATATTTCAGACAAATAGCAAGGAATTATGAGCATGACACAGATGAAAACCAGCAAATATGGGAAGACATGAATATTTTTGAGTCTGCTTTGTAGAAGGTCAGACTTCTGCTACAAGGACATTATGCCAGTATACATCAGCTGAGTTTCTGGTCCTTAGCAGAGAAGGCTTTTTTTAGACTATCTAAAGAGACTGTTCCCTTATGGACCAATTCAAATACAAAGACAAATGACTCTCAGAAATTTCATGATTACCTTTGAAATCCAGAGTGCTATAGTTGTTCTTGACATTGATTGCAGTATAGATAGGCAGTGGGTTCTGACCACTATCAATGGCCCGTTGCTGATCAGAGAGTTTATGGTTGTCTTTCTGTGATCCCAGAAATACAGTTACATTGAGACAAAAAAAGCAGAGTAATATTTTCTCTGGACCTAAACTTATAGTGCAGTAAAATTCCTGCCTCTAAAGTAAAGCACGTGCTGACCTTAAATTTTGAGATCCTCTATATTTTTCAAAATTCCTGTGACAGTTGTTTTACTCAAATATCATCAAGACCTGAGATGCCAGAATATTTAATGACCATTAGGATGAAAATTAAAGGAAATTTTCAAGAGCAGAAAGCAATAACAATGGTTAAAATAATCTTAATGTGTTACATTGCAAGTTTATGAAAAACTCCTCACAGATATGTCAAAAGTCTGCAAGTCTGTCTGTTAATAAATCTCATTGACATTAAGATGCTCTCTCTAACTTTACTGTTTTGAAACAAATATTTGAAGAACATGCCAACAAATCTCAACATAAAATACTGTATTTCTCCAAAATACTGATTTTGCAATTCTATCAGAAAATATTCAAAATCTCAGAAGCAAGAATTATGTTTTCCACCCCAGAAAGATATCTAAAAAACTATCACTAAACTTTTTGAAAATGACTGCTCGTATATACACAGTCTCATAACAAGTTTTTTTTTGTTGTTTTTTTTTTTTTTTTTCACAGAACAAACAAGAAAGTAAAATTTAAAGATATTAATTTTCAGAAAATTGTAAGCCATTCTGCTTTACGACATACTGTACCCCATCATGCAACAAAGATTCCAGGACAAGCCCCCAGACATCTATAAAAGATGTTTTGCGGCCCTCTGTTTTCCGTTGGTGCAGCTGTTTTTTGTAAAACTTCAAATACTCCAAGGAAAGGGAATTTATTTTGCATTTTGTCATATGTTTTCGAGCCTCGCTTATTTGCTTATCGAGATCCTTTTGTGACCAGTCAGCATCTCTATACAAGTTTGACATGGTCCTAGGAAGAGGAAATACATTGAAGAGGAAAAATAAAAATAAAGAGGTTGAATACATTTCATACTTCTATTTTCAGTTCTTTATTATAAACTAAGTAAAACTTCCACTCTTAAGGCTCCGAAAATGATCCAAAGGATGGAACATCTCCCCTGCAAGGACAGGCTGAGAGAACTTGTTCTGTTCAGCCTGTAGGCTCCAGGGAGACCTGGGAGTGGACTTTCAGTATCTAAAGGGGGTGTTTAACAAAGGAGACAGACTCTATCAGGGTCTGTTGTGATAAGACAGGGGGAAATAGTTTTCAAATTAAAAGAGGGGAGATTTAGATTGACTATCAGGAAGAAGTTTTTTTACAGTAAGAGTGGTGAGGCACTGGAACAGATTGCCCATAGAGGTGGTGGGTCCTCCACCCTTAGAGACATTCAGGCTGGAGGGACTCTGAGCACCTTGATCTAGCTGTGGGTGTCCCTATCCATTGCAGGGGAGTTGATATAGATGATCTTTAAAGATCCCTTTTATCTCAAACAATTATATGATTCTGTGATTCTATGATTTTCTTCAGTTGTGTGCTCCTCGAGATAAGAGTCAAAATGTCTTGAACAATTTTCCATGAGTTGTTTTTAGAAGAACACTCATTTTCATGCTGTTGCAAATTACATGATTTTTTCACTTGCAAAGACTCTAATCTATCATTGGAAAGAGATAAAAAAGACAACTGAGAAGGTGTTGTTAGTGGACTACTGCTGGTAGCCCTAGCCTACCTCAGCACTACAGTGTCATGGGGAGGAAAGCCATGAGAAGCTACTCACCAAGTTGTACCAGACAAGCCAGTCAGGTATGTAGCACAGTCCAGGACATGGAGCTTCTTCAGTCCCTGCAGACTGCCATACAGCGCGGTCAGAGACCTCATCCCTCCTCCTGTAGTCATGATGGCCACCACGGGGGTCTGGGCAACACAGGAACAAAAGGGACTGGCATCAGGAAGTGACCTGCAGCTAGGCTGAGAGTGGCGTGACAGTAAGAGAGAAAGCATCAGCAGTAAAGGCAGGAAAAAGAAATCTCACATGTCAAAAAGAAGATTGTCAGCAAGGATGGCATTGACCAAGTAAAGACTATGGAGGAAGCTATTTCTGTACAAGGTGTATTTAGCCTGGAAGTTGAAACAGGAGAAGAGTCAAACTCAGGATAATGTCTGCAAGTGACATAAATGACAGGATGAGAATAGAGAAACGGGACACTACTGGAAGTGTATGTAAGATAAAAGGTGGGGAAAAAAGCAAAAAAATGTAAGTGGGAAAGATAAGGGGTGATAGCCAATGAGAGATTATGCAAGGGAGGCAAGGTATCAAAGAGAAAAAGAACAGAGGCTTCACAAATTTAAGCTATAGAGACATTTGAAAGCATTAGAAATGAACAGTAAGTGAAAGTATATGAGAAGGTGGAACAAATAAGAACAGGAAGAGGACAGATCATATAGGAAATTTTAAGACAGCTAAAAATCCAATCTCAATGTCAAGGAAAACAACACTGGAAGAAAAAGCAATACATCTGGACTGGGACAGTGACAAGGCAGGTGAAGGAGATAATTGGAGTAGAATGAAATAAGGTGCAGTATTTTGGACCTTCATTGCCATGACAGTGAGGACTTAACAGGAGAGAAGAGTGCAAATTGTGGGACTTAGCCAGGGTACATCTCATGGGGGAAAAAACCAAAACTGAAGTTTTGGAGAAAGCAGCGGGGAAGGTTTAGAATGAAAAAGAATGAACAAATGGCTACACAGCCACAGAAATAGTGAACATTCAGTATCAAATTATGTGTTCCAACTGGTAGGCACTCATTTTCTGCTCATTTTCTCATTTTCAGATGTTTTGAATGTTTGCACTACAGACCTCATGATCCAGCAGATCCTTTTCCAGCTGCAGGACCTTCTTAAGAGCAGCAGCAACACATTTCTGCCTTTTGCATAGAAAGTCTTGCTCTTGAACACAGAGGTCAAACCCTAAACGCACATCAAGGTGGTCTGGGCTGGAGCAGAGATCAGAAATAAAAAATTGCATTATATTCAGTACGTAAGCAACAATTTTCAGTACAAATGAACTTACTAAACCCACAGAATATTGCGTTTACAGGAAAATTCTTTCTTACACTGCCAAACAGGTACTCAAAGCTGCCTGAAATTGACGGAAAGAGGAACTTTTCTTAACAGTTATTAAAATAATAACATAAATTATATTTATGTTATAACATAAATAACAGTTATTAAAATAATAATAATTCTAAAGAAAAACATCTAATGAAAGACATTCCTGCAATTTCTGAGAAATCTGCTCTCTATAGTCTCTTACCAGTCTTCTGCCTTTGCGTGTAAATCAAATCCTTTATCCTGGAAAGCAAGAATGCAAACAGCATTAAGCATGATAATCTGATTTAGCCCTCTTCCCTTCAGCATCAGGAAGACTTTCATCTTGTGCTATACTAGCAGTGCAGATACAAATTGGGAGCTCTGAATAATTCAGCTGTGTACATGAATTGTTCCAAATGGTTTATTGTCAGGGAAGTTGTTCTGTAATTTCCAATGTTTGTGTATGAATGCAACATCTGAGGACAACAGCTGCTTACAAGGAAAGCAATTATAATTTACACACTGTACCTCCCGGCCAGCATGACCTCTTCTGGGCTATAATAGGACAGACAGTGAGGCTAAAACTATAGCACTATTTTGCACAGCAGCCTTTGTTCCTCCTTTTTCTGCTGTTATACCCTATGAAAGCTGTCATTCTCTGATTCTGTAAGGATTTTCTTTAAGTGTGGATCTAAAATTTCTTAGCAAGGAACATTTAGCATCAGCAGGAGATTGGTGCTATCCCCGTTAGTACATCTGCCTCACATATGTGTTAGAAGAAGAAAAGCATGAAGTCAAGGTGGGATAACAACATTCTTTGTATTCTCACTCCATTCAAACATTAGAAGATACAAGTTAATCTTATTACCTGAAGACCCACCAGTATTTGATTGTAGCATTTTGTTTGTATAATTTCTTCATCAGAAACTACCCTGGTAATCATCAGAGCATTTAAAAATGACCAAATGCATCAGGAGTTCCCAGTCTCCTCCAGCAGAAACTGGAAGTCTCTGCTCTGCAGACCTTACTGGCCCATTCCCATTAATCCAGACCAATGCAATGAGGTTGGGACTCCCAGTGCCACACAGAGAAACCAGGCTGTCCCACAGTAGGACCAGTCTTGTCAGTGGCAAGCAGATGCATTGACAAGGACAGGGATGAGTTGGATACAACCTCTGTCATAGGGAGCTCTAATGGGCTGTACAATTCACTAAAGTTGCAAATGTCCGTACACAGGTTTCTCAATCTCTCCCACAAAGGAACAGGCACTCACCTCTGCTAAGACCATATTTTTTCCACTTGGAAGGGAATGAAGCTCCATGTTTTGAGTGCCTGAATTTGTGCCACACAAATAGGAGTGCTGAAAATTCAGTATAAAGGAACGTTAGTCCCTTTCCACAGATGCAAATTAATATTGCTCTTCACGGCGCATGTTACTTTACATGCCACTATCATGCTTTATGAAGTCCAATAATAACATACATAGGAATGAGGCGGTTTCTTCCCTGGTAACGTAAGATCCAGCACTGGCTGCTTGTATCTGGCATAGTGGAATTTGGCAGGATGGGGGGAACCAAAGACGAGATCAGATTCCAGTGTAATGTCTTGGGTGCCCTCATATGAGCCTTGCACTTTAAAGGAGAATTGTTTTTCTAAGAGAGAAACAGACACAGCAGTTTTGTTATCAAAATTGGAAATAAAAGTTCTTACAAAGTGTACCACAAGGCCGTTTTCATGGTTTCATTTGTTGCTTTTTTTTTTTCAGGTTTTTTTTCAATTTTTTTTCAATTACCTTCATAAAATTAACAAGTTGTGATTTAAAAAAGAGGTGACAGAGAAGTAACCTCACTTGATAAAGATTTCCTTTCCTTCTTCTTCTTCTCAACCACCTGAACTTCCAAGCAGCAGATCTTGCGAGACTGTAAGAGACAGCAATAAAACACACATAGACAGGGAATTTCCCAGTTTGAGATTCTGTATTCCAGTCTAAGCTCCTACTGTTGTCGATAAAGATGCTACATAGGCAGTGCGCTGTGACCCAATGAAATCATTCTCTCTAAACCACAACCTTGATGTCAGATGCTGACTGGAACAGGAGTCTCTGAGAAGCCAGACATAGCCAGGGCAAGGCTGGCAGGGTGGCATGGAAGGCCAGAGCTTTCAGAAGGGAGAAGGTAAGGACATGTACTGTGAGGCAAATGATGATGATGGAAAATGACAGCACTTAAGTGCTAACTTTGCAAAGCTGAAGCATATGTTGGCCTGATCATTGTGAGTCAGGTGAAACAAGGAGGGCAAAAGGACAAGAAAGGTGATAAAACATAATGCTCACCACTAGTACTCCATTAGTAACGATGGTTTCAGGAGGGCCTGAACTAGGAAACAGGAAGAAAAATACATTTTAAATAACTCATTATAATTACAGTATAACTCATGAACCACATTCCTCTCCTAATTTTCCTCCTTATTATTAGCTATATATTGAATCTGAAAGAAAAAAATCCAGGAGACTCATAGCACATGTTTCCTCATTGCACTGTCAAGGCACAGTTACCATCAAACCCGCTGGTCCCATCCTGGGGCTCAGCAAAAAAAAAGGTTCCGCAGGGCCAAACTGTGCAGTACTTCATACTAAGCCCCAAGCTGAAACTGCAGATAGTTAAACTGTTTTTGAAGAATTGTAGTTTGTCCAAGGACAAAAAATGGACTCTAGTTCAAGGATCTAGTTATTATTCCATGTTCTGTTATGCTTTGAAGAGTGAGTTCTCCTGCAATTCTCAAAGACAAAAAAAATGCTTAACAGAACAGCAGTTCTAGTATTCTGTCCTCAAATAATTTTCAGTACAGTAGAAAAAGAAAAAAATTCAGGGTATTTTCCCTGGCTGCCTGAAGTTCATGGAAGGTCATCCTGGCATAGTTCATATTACCAGTTCATCAGCTCATATTGTAGATTCCATGGGAAACTGTATTAGTCATCGGCATCACCAAAGAATGATGCACACTGGACAATTATGCGAGATTATTTCATGTCTCTGAATTGCCATTTCCTTTTGCTGTAGGTTATAGAATCATAGAATCATTTTGGTTGGAAGAGACCACTAAAAGCACTTAGTTCAAACCATCAGCCGATCCCCACCATGCCCATTAACCCATGTCCCTCAGTGCCACATCTGTGTGTTTCTTGGACACCTCCAGTGACAGTGATGCCACCGCCTCCCTGGGTGGGGTTCTATTGCATTTCATGTTTACTCACATATTATCCAGTGCAAATCCCACCTCTAGCTCCTCTTTTCTCTGAAAAATAAAGAAAGGAAGAAAATACCTGACACTAGCCTACTGGTGGTTTTCATAATGCAAGCTCTCATTCATATAACATATGTACACACATTGTGTGTGACTGGCAGCACACTTAAAATACATGCACCTGCCACCTTTTGCCTGACTGCCCTGGGTATAAAGATCTTTTATGGATAGGATGATTCTGGATGCCCGCCAGAGCATTTTTTTTGACAAAGAAAGTGGTGAGCTTGCCTTTCTTCTGGGATATCCACAGTGCAACAGATTCTTTTAGAGATGTTGCCTCATACTGAGTCTGCCAGCAAAGAGAACAAGGGGCTGCTGACAGGAGCAGCCAAACCCTCCTGGTGCAAAGGGGAAAAATGGTGGTATGCCAATCAGTGGAAGAAGAGGAGAATCACTTTGTCTGGCAGCATGTTGAGGGCACTGGGGCAGAGGTAATTCTAGCATTAAGACTTCCTCTGTGGGCGGTGGAACAGAGCATAATTCCTTGATGGAAGAAAGTATCAGAGAGAGGAAAACACAAGTGGGGACAGAAGAGATAATAACAGAGAAACAAGTATTGTAGTCGACTTTTTTCCTCAAAGGGTACAGGAGTACTTATTGCATTGAAGACACTAAAAAGTTACTAATATAGGATAAAAAAAGATGTTCTGAAGGCCTGAAGATCATGAATTCTAACCACTGTAGCTGCAAAGTGTATAAATGAAAGGCTTGGATACAGCACCTGGGATCCTAGACAGTCATGAGCTAGACTATAGCTAGCAGAAAATTTCTATTTCTTTTAAGGGCTAGTGGAAGTTCACACTTTACTCATCTGGTATTTCACAAAGAAAGGTTTAGATAAGGCATTTATTGTCAATGAACTGCAGTTTGGATGTATGTAGCTAAGGTCAACTGGATGGTTCATGACAGGTGCACAAGAGACTAAGAGAGAAGTGAGGTGGAAAGGGGATGTTCTACCTGAACGAGCATGGAGACCTTTTCATCAGTTAGTCTCCTGTTGCTCAATCCTGATATTTAGTTGCTAGAGTGTGACACTTGTCCCTGGAGAAAGGAGCCTGCCTGACGAGTGTGAAGCTCAGTGAAGCTACTGGGCTTGCCAAGGTGGGGGCATTTTGCCCTCTTGCCAAAGAGAGCTAAACAGGCTCCAGAGAGGCCAATTGCAGCTGGAAGATGAACAACCAGCAGCAGAGAATCCTTAAACACATAATTAGCCTTCATGGTATCAGACAGTACCACTCCCATGGATAACATGTGGGCTGGCTGGATTCAAAGTGTTGATATGCAAGGTTGCACATACAGGTGCAACAGACTGATGTGACAGCCTCTCATGTGGTTCAGCTTGGTGGCAGAACATGGGACCAACGATCCCGTATAGCCACATAACACATCTATCTTTCTCATACTTTCTGCTCAGGATATGGGATTTTCTTCACAGCAGGGGACATCCTTTCACATGCAAGGTGCCAGCACACCTAAGAAAGGTAGCAGGGCTTTATGTCAGTCCTCATGCCCTATGCTGTTGTTACACTGGCCTCCCTGAGAAATGTTAAAAGCATGTCAAGATTTTCCACAGAGATGTGCAATGAAAATTCTCAGCACAGTGGTGCTGGTGGTAGCTGTGTTAGCAGTGCTGCTTAGCACAGGATAAAGGTCCCAACAACCAGCCTTCAGGTCAGACAACCCTCCCCTGCAGCTATGCAGTACATCTTGTCCTTTCAGTATATTGGAACTTTTCAAATGCAACATTCAGAGACTCCCGGAACACTCTAAACAGGAACATTTCTTGTTGTGAAGTTGAATGACGTGAATTGGACACCTTATTCAAACAAGTCATGCCACAGTCTGTAATTAGCAACTAGACTGGTTTGACATTTGGCTCTGATCACAGAGCCATTACTTCTTAATTACTAGGTTAAGTAGCAAGTGATGACAAAAGCACCATGTGATTTTTATTGGTGAGGACAGACTCCTGCAGGATCCTTGATGGGGGCAGGCTCAACAAAGTGACAGTTTTGCAGAGGCATCTACATTTTGTGGTCAAATACACCAGCACCCAACTTCAGTGTGCCCACAGATGCAGGAGTGAGGAGGCTTTCTCAAGTTAGGGTGGGAAAACTTCTCCCTCTTATGTGGTTGGGCAATCCATACATAAGAACGATAAAAAAATAAAAACATTTCAAACAACATTTTAGGCAGAAAAGCAGACATAAAATCTTCCCGTGAAAAAATTCTATACCTTATTTGAGACCTCACCTGTGAATCGCACTTGAAATGCATGAAGACTTGTTCTCCCAGGGAAAGTTTGGCTATATCAAAGTACACTGTAAAGAGGTGATCATCTTGAGTAACAACATCCTTATCATAGAGCCCCAGCTCCAGCACATTCTGAAAAGGAAAGTACAATAATGTTACAAGTATCAGTTAAAGAAGTAGATCTATATTTATTCCACTTCTGTGATGAGTGAGAGAAAGTAAAGAGAGCAGGAAGGGAAGGAAATGGAGCAGAAATGAACTCAGTGTACACATCTACCTATAAGAAGGCATGATGAGAAATGAGACATCTCAAAGGTGCACGTGGCTGAGTGATATTCTTGTCTTTCATGGCATAGACAATTATATTGAGGGTACATGTTATTTTCATGTCTTTCTGTATAATCTCTTTGCCTCTCAGGACGATTACATACGTCCGCTTCGCAAAAAGATGAAACCAGGCTGTGATCCGTAGATCACAGTAAACAGAGTAATCCCAGCTAAGTACCTTGACCTGACTCTGGATTCTGAAGTAGAAGGTTTCATTCCAGACTGGGTCTTTACAATTCTGGATGGTTTTAGTCTGAAATTTGTCAGCTGAAGCAGTTGGCAACCACAGGCTCACGTAGCAATCAGTCTGGCTTACTGTACATTAAGAAACACAAAGACATCTAAAGTGAAAATTTGCTCTAGGAGGAAGAATGACGTGCACAACATGAGGGTCTACTTTCAAAGAGAGAGACTATGGTACATATTCATACATATCCAACAGAAACATTACAATTTAGATAATAGGAATGGAGAAAAAAAGACCTGGAGAGGGACATGAGTCTTCTCTAAATAAATGAAATTAGATATTTAATAAATGCATTAAATAACAGGAGGTTTTAAATTAAATCACAGGGGGTTTTCTCCTCCTGTGTCATCGGTTTAGCTCAGAATAAAAAAAAAAAAAAAAAAAAAAGTTTGTGGCACTCCATACTGTCACATAGACTAAAAGTTTGTTTATGGTACCCTCTTCAGATCTGGGAGATCTGGAAGCCAGTTTCAGCTCTTACAAAAAAGTGGTGGAACCAGCAAGCCATACTGTGGAGTAAGGATCCAGAAAACAGACAGAGAGGTTTCTGTTAAGGGAGTTTTAGCACTGCAGAAATGCAGAACAGTGACTTTAAACACAAGTACTTGCTTTGAAAAAACTAAATTGCCTTGTGGGTTCATTAACATATAGAAGCTGCTACTTAGCAATACCATAGTGACTTTGTCAGCTGGTTAGGAATAAAATTAGATGTGATATTGATGATGTAGACAACTTGAGTCAAGTATCAGATTTGTTGTAATCTGTTACAAGGTCAAAATTGTAATAAGACATCACGTTAACGAAAGGGAATTGTTTGGTAGGTGAGAAACATGTTCAAATATATTAACCAACACGACCAATGGACACTTTGAAAAATGAATAGAAACAAAAGCAAAATCAGAATAATACATAGCAGAGAGTAATTTTCCTAGTTGCTCCTCCAAATAGTAATTCAGAATAAAATTATCACAGTATTCTGGCACTATTATCACACTATTCCCCCCTCCCCCCCCAGCCCCCAACAAAATAGAGAAAAAAAACCCGCTTCTTGGCTACATAAATAGAGCCATAATCTTCTATTGTATTTCATAGAATCATTTGATTGGGTAGGGACAATTAAAGGCCATATAGGCTTACCCCCCCTGCAATAACAGGGACACCTACAGCCAGTTCAGAGTACTAAGAGCCCCCTCAGTCCGACCTTGAATGTCTCCTCTCTTTTCATTTGAAAACCATTACCACTCATGTGATCACAGCAGACCCTGCTAAAGACACAGCTGCAGACCATCAGAAGTGAAGGACACTTCACCTGGTTTAATCTGTGAAAGCTGGTAGGCAGGCTGTAGTACTTTGGATTTGTTACCCTTTGAGACAAGGCTACTCCACTTCCTGTGTTTGTCCCATTCTTCCAATCAGTTTTTGTCTTTTGTTGCATGAATCTACTTCAGAGGAAAACACAGGAGGTGTTTCTGCATTTTCTGCTTGCAACATACTGCAGTAGCTGTTTTGTCCATCCCTTTTATGAATGTAGAACATGTGTATAATAGCTGCACCTGTGACCTTACAGAATCACAGAATCATAAAAGTTGGAAATGACAACTAAGATCATCTGGTCCAACCACCAACCCATCTCTGCCATCCCACTAGAGAGAATCATCTCTTCACAGAATAGGATGAAAGTAAAGAGAAGCACACTGTTCATTTCTGGAACAAACATGCTAGCAAGGGACTTTCTCCAGCCACAGAATAAACCTAGAAAATTCTTTTCCTTAGAGGATTGGCTAGTAGCCCGTGAAGGGTAAAGGTTCCGTACAGAGCACTACAGATACTTACAAACATCTGCCTGGTGGATATTTCTTGCTCTTATGACTCTTACAGTCAGTAAGTAACACGGAGATGATTCTATCTGCAAGGAAAAAATAAAGCCACAAGTAAAATTTTGGAATGAAGGCTGAAAGTAAATAGCATATTTAGGAGGTAAAAATCTAGAGAGAGACATACTCAAACTGTATACAGCTTATTTGAATTTTCTTATGTGATTAAGAAATGACCAATGTCAATGCTTCTTCTGCTTCTATCATGCTTCTTCTGCTAGTATCTAAGCCATGAACTAGGCCAAAAGGTTTCACTACTCTTACAGATCATTTGCAGATTTTTGTAATCCTGGTGAATTGCTGTGCTTTCTTGTCAAAATTCAGCTTTATATAGTGGTAAGATTCCAATTCAATTTGGGAGAGGAGATACTTCTAAGGTAGAAAATGAAAAGCTGCATTAGGCTTTTTGCAAGTGATAAAATTACTGTTGTGGGGATTGGCTCCCATCCAGCTATGACTCAAGTTCAGACTACTGGGCTACGGAATATGATTTTTCCCCATTCTTGTTCTTTTAAACATGCAGTATTTCCAGTGCTGCATCAGTGTTTATAGACTAAATGGAATATAGAATAATTAAGGTTGGAAAAGACCACTACGATCCTCTAGTTCATTGCATCATATTCACTGCCCATATCTCTCAGTGCCAAATGTCCACCTGGTATCTCTCAGAATGTTTAGCCCAGCTGCAGCTGAGGCTAACAAATATGATATCCATACTGGGGACATTTAGCAAGTAGGCTAGTGGAGAACCAGATAAAAGAACCCTTCATGTAACAGCAAAGCACCAGGTCCTGTAAAAAGCCAAGAGCACTGGTACTGTTCAGCTGCATAGATGGTGACTGAGTGTGCACACTGATAGGATCAAACCATAGATAAGAATCCAGAGAGCAGCTCTGGATAAGACAATCCACTTGCATTTGTGCCTAAAACCTAATTCTAAAGGCATAGAAATAAGGAAGGCACAGATAGAAAGGCACTGTACAGTCAAGATGTACAGTGATTGCATAAGGGTGAAGGCATTGTGCCAGCCCTTAACGCTCAAAGATTTGAGCAAGGACAGAATAGAGGTGATGGAAACTGAAAGCAGATATTTAAGAACAAATCCTGTGCTGTCTGTATTTTTCTGCTTAGTTATTTTTTACTTTAGTTCAAAGCTTTCTGTCTGCAGCTTTATTAGAACTGCTGACCTTGTTTTTACCATGTAGAGCTCTTTTTGTGAAGCTGCCTGCCAGCTGTTGTGTGTGGGTTATGACTGCGATGCAGGGAGTGTGGAGCCCCTCAGGGAGACAGGCTGCAAAGGATGCCCAGCAAGGAACCATGGTCAGGAATGAGGAAGGGACTGAGGAAGGGCCAGTGCTGTCAGGGGCTGGCTTTGGCTTTGCAGAAGACATTTTCTGGAAGGGCTCAACTCAAGTTCAGGAACAGAATCCTATGGAGTGACCCTCACAGCCTGTGTAGTGATCCAAAAGCAGCACTGTGGGATTGAACAAAACGCTCAGGTATGTGGATGTGTCCCACCATAACGAGGGAATCTCGGCTTAGGCACCATGGAGGAACAAATCGTGAAAGGAGTATGTGCTTTGCTTAAAAAAGCTTAAGAGGGTGGGTTCATGGCCCAGAACCTGTTGTGCCACCGCACTGCAGAGTTGCGTTTTAGAAAGTATTTTCTTATCTTCACATTTTCCATTCAATGAAACAACAGAAAGAATTGTTTACTCCCTGAACTGTAGGCGTAATGCTTGCTGTTCAGCATCTTAGCTCAAAAGAGAAAAAGGCACCATTCATAACTGGAGGAGGCTCAGGGAAAACCTTAACACTCTCTACAGCTCCCTGAAAGGAGGTTATGGCCGGGTGGGGGGCAACCACTTCTCTTAGGTACCTAACAGAGATAGGATAAGAGGGAATGACCTCTAGTTGTGCCAAAGGATGTCCAGATTGGATATTAGGAAGATTTTTTTTCTCAAAAAGTGTGATAATGCTTTGGAACAGACTGCCCAGGGAAATGGGGGAGTCCCCGTCCCTGGAGGTGTTTAAGGAAAGGGTAGATGTAGTACTTAGGACATGGTTTGGTGGGCAAAATTGGTGATAGGTGGATGGTTGAAATAGATGATCTTAGAGGCCATTTCTGACCTTAATGATTCTATTCTATTAAATGGCAGTAAATTAGAGAGAAAAAGTTCCAAAAAAATTCCATTAAAGCACACCTGGTCCTGTGGTTTCTAAAAGGAAGGAGTTCATTTAACATGCCTGAATTCTCCTGCAAAACTCTTAGCTGAGATTCCTTTCTTTTTGCAGAGGCCAAAAGTAAGGTTAACTCAGGAAATCCGGTGTTGAAAAGCCAGTTCAGGATTGTGCCATACTCTATGTGGGAGTAAATGGCTCAATTTCACGGTTATTACTACCTACACTGGCAGCAAATTTGCTTTGGTAAGACACATGCAGCAGAAAGCCTAGTTAAACCCACTCTTTAATAACTATTAATCTTATTAAAACGGGATTCATTTACCATCTGCCAAGGACAGAAACAACAGTAGAACTTGAACATGAAGCAAGACGGCACAGCAAAGTGATTAAAGTGATAAGCTGGATGGGGTTTCATGGAGGCAGCTGGAAGAGTTATGATACCTAATTAGACGGCTCAGCAGACACTGAAACCGATCTCACCCAGGCTCTACCCGACAGAATATTTTCTTCTACAGTTCCACTTTAAAATTCTCTTTTGCAGTACCTTTGTAGCAGAAGTCCACTGTTCCCCATCACAATTCAGCCACATATTTCCATCCAGTGGACTGGTTTGGGTGGTCAGCTCCTGCAATGGAAAGGGCTAAAGTCTTGCTGGCTCCTAACAGCAATCCTCCTTAAGAATTCATAGCTGCACAGCAATGAAGGAGAGCCCACAGCCAGTGTTCCCTTCAGAGCTTCAGCAGTTGACAGTGCCCCCAGCGATGCCACTGCCATGCTGTGTTGCCCCAGAGAGGCTGGGCAGGGCCATAGCAGCCCAGTCAGGTCCACCCCTTCTGTGACAACTGCTCCAGGCTCTGGTGACATACCACAGGGACAGCTTCTCCTGGCTCTGGCTGTTATAATAGCAGCAAACCTGTCTTCAGTAAACACACCCTGTAATTAATTGGTATTTCACCTTGAAGCACATCTCTGTGCTACTTAATAGTTCTTTCTAAGGTTTTATATGGCACGTTTCTGAAATGAAGAAAACTCTAACATGTACAAAATGCCTCCTTTGTAAATAAACTTTTACTCCCCAAGCGGATTTCCCTTCCTTTCCTTGATTCACTATCATTTTAATTTCTATAATGAGTTCTTGAAGCACTGATTTCTTCTTCCTGTGCAGCCACTTAAAGTCAATGATAGGTCAGGAAAGCAGTCCCATCAGTGCACAATATGCAGCACAGCTGGCTGAGGCCCCAGACACCCTGTTTGGCTCTGCACCCTTCTTACCTGAGACAAAGCATTGCCTGACTCCATTGTGGGCGCAGTCACGTACATGTCCTGTGTTATCTCTGGCAGCACAACTTTACATCTTCCAGCTTCCAGAGACACCAATAGCTTAGATGTCTCATGCAGGTGAGTGACTATTTTATAAACTGACTCAGAGCCCCACCTCTGCCTGATTTCTTAAACCCAGCTATTCCCCTCCCATTTTCTTGTGCGGGATCTTGTAAAGTAAATAGGAAAAAATATCCCTACCTGTACAATGGCTGGAAGTAACTGTTTGAATCACTTTGCCCAATTCTGGCCAATGGCAAGCTGATAACTAATGGTAAGAGAAGGATACCCTTTTATCTAAGTGCTGAACTTTCCACATAGCAAGACTGATAAAATGCAGAAACAGTGACATAACCAAAATGCAGATAATCTGTTATACTATATAGGATACAAAAGCTAATAGAAAAAAAAGAGGGAAGATACAATTTCTCTCAGATTAACCTGGTTGTTGCAAAAGCCATTTTAAGGGATTCTGTACCACCTATCCTTGCCATCTCAAGTCTAAAAGTGCAGAGCAGACACACTCATAGGTTGTTTTGTCTCTACTCAGCCCAGGCCCAGCCAGGATGGGTCTCTTCCTAGGAAGTTGTATCCTCTTCCCCTCCTTTCCTATGGCTCATTATTATCACCACTATTAAGACAAAGAGTCCTGAAGCAATGACTTTCCTTAACTCCACCCCTGTGAATACTCTGGTGCTGCTTTCCAGTTCAGGCTGATTCTGACTGTAATCTGGCTCCTGTGCCTGACCCAGTGAACCTTGCCAGCCAGACACAAGATTTATCACCAATGTAGAGCTCTTGGGTTCAGCTGCAAACCTTGCCTCTGCCTCTGCTAGAACCCAGCTAACCCCTCTGCTGGCATAGCCTTCAGCTCACTGGGAAAGGATTTAAAAGGGCATCAAAAGCTGCTGCATCTTCAGCACATCATAACAGATCAAAATTATGGGAGGAAGGGAATGCTTTTGTTTCCCTGTTCTGGAGTAATGCCTAAGAGCAAAAAGTTAGCTATGTCCTGAGCATTTCTTAGTTTATTTGTTAAATATAGTTACTAACAAACACAATTCCCATGCACATTCCCACACTGCACATTCTCATGCAAACTATCACCATCATCAAAGACGACTCAGTAGAATAAATTTTTGCTTTAGGCCGTGTTGTTTCGCAATGCTGTGAAGAATTGTGTCTATCTACATGTGCCAGCTGCAGTTATAGTTTGATGAAATGCATTTTTCACTAGGTCAGAGAAAACTCTTGGCAACACTAGCATCCTCCAGCTATGGTTAAAGTCAGTGCATTATTCTGACACCTTTTTGGAAAGCTTGCTATAAACCAGGACTGAAGCTCTGAAAACATCACTCCCACAGTGCCAATGACCAAAAAACCCTCAAACACAGTGGCTCTGGGCTGTACCATCACTCATCCCCCAGAAAATTAGGCACACCAGGTGGGAGAAACCAGGGGTGATGCTCACAGCTTGCCAAGATCAGAAGGAAAGGATACAAACCCATTGGAGAACTAAATTCGTTGGGGGTATTCCAAACTAAGTATGTCAGCTGAGGCAATGCAAGACTGAGGTTTCCCCTGGTGTGGGAAAGGAGCAGTCATTATTCCTCCATTTTGACAAGTGGCAGTCCATATCAGATATGGCCCTTTGCAGGCGGGGTGGGAATGTGGCTCACTTTGTAGCCCTACAGTCATCTCCTTGTTCACGATGCTCACAGCAAGCATTTGGGACACTGTAATGTTCTTCACTAACAACAGTTTCACTTTCCTGGAACAAGGAACACACTGTGAACCTAGAGCATATCACCAAGATGCCTGAATATGTGGAGCAGGGCAGAATTTCCATTTTGAAAACGGCATTTATTGTCCAATATTGTTAACACAAAAGATTTTTATGTAGCCAGTATTTCCTCAGAGCCGGAGATGATTTTATCAGAAAAATCTGTCTATTTTTTCATATCGGAGATTTCAGGTTCCAAGGGAGGTAATTCCCAGAGTTATACACAGAGCACAAAGTACCATATTTCAGAATATGACTCATGAAACTACCATAGAACAATAAAAAAGCGTGTAAGAGTGTATTCATTCAAAACTCAAAGATTTTTATACGTAAAAATGTACGCTCTGACTTTAAGCTTTTCAATGTCATAATATAGATGCACAAAAAAGTAGTTTTACTTGACATCCTCAATGATAGAAGTATTGGAAAAGTAATTTCAAACTCATTTGTAAATAAAATTTGTCTTTTTTCTTGCCAAAATGAAAATCCTAAAAGAGTCATTTTGCACCAAACCAAGCAGGTTATTTGATTGTTAATGAAGCTTTCAGATTAGATTCCCCAGGCTAATGAGGTAGGCTATCTATTAAAAGGAAGTTTATGTTTCAAAATGAAGGTGTTGTAGAAAATATTAACTCAAAAACGTTTCAACTTACCAAGCACTTTTCCGTGGTTTATTTTAGTCTCAGATTAGGTCATCTAGTTAACTTGTCTAGTTAATAGATTTTCTTCAAGAATAGTCTCTTTTAAGTGAATCTTCAATTTGATTTTCTCTTGGAATGCAATGGTTTTATAATCTTTACAACTCATCCTCAGCACTTTCAAGAGTTCAGAAAAGTCATTTTCCATAAAAGGAAATAAGAAGAAAGATTGAAAATGCAAACCTGCCACAAATGGTATGGGAATATTTGTGCTGGATTCTACAGAAGGCCTGTTCATGTTCTTTTAAGATGGTCTTAGTTGTTGCAAACTATTAACTCTCTCTTGTCTGCACATTTTGCTAGAAGTGAACAAATTAGCAGTTTTTGCTGATGAGTGTGTGTCCTGAAATAATTATGCGAATTCCCTTGAATTAAGCAATAAAAGTTTTTATTCTCAAGTGGAAGTAGAATATTTTCAAGTACTTTTGATTTAAGAAAGGAAGTTTGATATGAGAAATAAATCAATTGGGAAAAATTTCCCAGTGATTTTTATTTTTAAAGATTCAAAATAAGATCTTGATTTTTTTTATTTCAATACAAACAATAAAAATTGACAGAAATTCAGAGGAAATTCTGATGTAGCCAAATTAGATTTTTTGCTGGGGGAAAAAAAAAACAATAACCAACGCTGGAAAAATCATATGCTGCTTCCTCCTAGGTTTTTCCTTCTGATCTATATGTGACACATTCACAGCTCAAGATTCCTCAGGAGATGAACATGATTCACAGTACTGGCTGTGTGCATACACTTGTCCCTGTTACCTTTCTAACCCCTGGCTGCTCTTCAAAATACTTGCAAAATAGAGTTGACTAAGGGATCTGATGCCAGATTGCAACTGGGTCTCAGGATTTTCTTCATTTTCCAGGTTTGATACATGTTGTTTTCCATGAAGAGAAATTGTAGGGAGGAGACATTCATATTCATATCCCTCTCTTGTGGCTTGTCAGTGTGTTAGCTATGTTGTATTGCTGTAGCACCTTGGTATTAGAAAACGTTTTTCTTATCTGTCATAAAATAAATTAGGCTTAAAATAAGACTATTTTTAAAAATCTAACAAGAATTTTGTAGAGAGTGCTCTAGAGACAACCTTACTTTAGGGAACATAGCATATGTAAAGATCTCCCAGGCAATGTCCTTGCCTTAAGAAGCCACTTCACAGCAATGAAAAAACCCCGCTGAGCCACATGGGGCAGTTTCTTTCTGTAGTGCAGAACAGCCAGTGTTCAAAAAGCTGCGTTCCTCCTGTGTGCTAGAGCATGAAAAAACTGCTCTGAGAAGATATAGACAGCTGGATAGTTAGCAGCACGTGTTTTGCCTCCTTCTTTGCATTGCTGTTTGCAAGGCTTGCATAATCATCTGTGAGTTATTCAGGATGTTGTATTCACTGAGGTTCAGCAGCCGGCGGTAATTCTCATCAGTATACCTGACTGAGAACATGCAGTAAGGGGAACACCGGCTGGTCAGGTCAAGTTTTCCTTCCTCCATCTCTGAGCAACAGCGCTTGACACCTGTAGAAAAAGAGAAGTTGCTGACGTGGCGTATCTTCAGTCAGCAGTGAGATAGTTCCACAGCAGAAGAAAGAGGGAGTCTTTCTTCCAGGAGAGAATTCAGAGTTTAAATGCACCAATAATGCAGTCACGTGTGGCTGCCTCTTGTTAAAGTGCGCCCAGAGCAATGAGGGCAGAAAAGTGAGGGACAGCATTATAATGTTCATCTGTAGCTTTCTCAACAGTTGTTTCATTAAAATCATGGTTCAGACAAGGATATCAGCTTCAGTGGGCTCTCCAGTCACCACTGCCAACGCACCTGTATGCAATTGGTCCCCTGAGCAGCTGGGACCTGGATGATGGAAGGAAGATGCTACTTACAGAACAGCATCCTGATTCTAGTCTTAAGGAGCTTGCCACCTGGACCCATCCCTGCATTTGCATTTTTCATGTCTCCCGAATTCAGCAAAAGCAGAATTTTGAATTCTACCTCCCTGCTTACCAAGAAGTAAAGCAAATGTATCCTAACAACTGTCAGTAAAGGAGACAAATACAAAGCAGGTGGCCTGAGCAGAAGAAGAGTGGGAGCCTCTAGTGTCAGGGAAGTGGGTAGTGCTCCTTTTGTTTAATTCTTTGCCCCTGTATCTTACCGGGTGCTTTGTACTCTTGGAAGGTATCATTCACAAGTGGAAGAAAAATCACAATAGGGCATCGTGGCGAATCTGAATCTTGGAAGATGTAGCACTCCTTCAGGTTTTTCTTATCTTCATCACTCAAAGAAATTTTTGGGAATGGGATTTTCTGCTCCGAGTAATACTTGCACGCCTTATCTAGAGTCTGGAGTATCACAAATATGATCAGCATTAGAGTTCAGCCTGGCTGTCCTGAGACCCCAAAATGAATATCTATCACTAATGTTTAGTGACATGGAGCCATAGGGTGGGTTCCTTCTTATCAAGGGTTGTTATACACATAGCTACCCCACGTGTTAATGTACCACATGGATTACTAATCTCAAGATTTCATCTCAATAACAGAGTTGGAGATTTCATTCAGGATTCAGCTTTATAAATGCAGAAGAAATTAACAGAAGTTTGGGGTAAATCAAGTAGTGTTAAAAGTGGAAAAGCCCATGTTTGTTATACTCCGTAGAATTAATCAGAAAAATAAATCACAGCAAGAAAAAGTGTAAGATATATTACTACATGCTTAGAAGCCAGGAAGCCAGAAGATAACAAAGTTTGAATGTGCAATTTTGTCTGTGCAGGCATTACGGCACATAGATAAATATTTTACTGAGGAAAGACTAGAGTACTATGGTATACTGTGCATTTTCAACTAAACAGGCAAAGATGTTTAACACTACATTTCTGACTAAACTAAGTTTATAAAGACCCAAATTATTTTTCTCCAAGCCTTTATAGACAGCTAATTAAATTTATCCCCATGAAACTGGTGTTTTGAAGCTACATCCTCTAACAGCAAGATAATTTGAAAAGGAGTGTATTTAAATATAGGGCTGACATCACAGCTTTTGAAATGAGGATTTAGGTCACTCAGCAGATTCATTTCTCCTTTCCTTGAAGAAGAAATCACTGACCTCTTCTAGCATTTGAAGAAGGGAATACAGAAGTTAAAAACAAAGCAGCTGAATTAATGAGTAGTTCTAGGTTCTATAGGCAAACAAATTGAGACAGCATAACGTAACATGATCCTCCTTACCAATGTATGAGATCCAGTAGTATAACTTAAATATATGATGACATCTACTTCCCTCTGTCGTCTTAAAAGCGGTGGACTGCTGGTATTGATGAAAAATCCAGCATCTATCATGCCCAGGTGATCAGGATTTTGCATCAGCTCATTGGGACGTGAGTCTAACACAGTGTCTAAAAGGAAAATATTTATTGGAATAAGAACTGATTTGTTGTTATTTTGATGGGAAAAACAACCCACAAAGTTGAACTAGCCATCTCTTAGACCTTTCATTGTTGCAATAGATAAATGTCAAATAGACACGAGAGGGACCTCAAAATACCACCCAAATTCATATTCTTAAAAATGTTCTATATTGAGATTCCAAGTAATCTATTTTAATAATTTGCCATCCATAAGCTATTTCTAATATTTAAATTAAATCTCTCATTTCAATCATTATTTCATGTTGTGTCCATCACTGATATGAAGAACAAAATATCCTTTTCCTTTTTTACATGTAGATTTGTGCTTCGCCCTCCTTCCACTTCTCTTTGGACTAGAAAGCCCCATTTCTTTCAGGCTTTTTCTCATCATTCATATTTTCTGGGATTTTTTCAGTCACATCTGCAGTTAGAGGCACAGCCTTGCTGAATTAAGGTGTTTTCCATATTCTCGTTGTTACTTTAAATTTTGGTCTGTTGGCTTCGAGCCTACCCTCTCAGTAGGATCCACAGACATCTCAGATAAACCACATAAGCACATGCTTATATTTTAAAGCAAACTTAAATTACCTGGCAACTCTTTGTCTCTTCTCACCATTTTAAAAAAAAGATAATTTGTTTTAGGTTTTTTTCCCTTGTCAATAGATTTCTTTCAAAATTTCATCCCAACACCACCTGGATATGATGTCTCTTAAGTTCTTTTTACCTTTCCATTGGCAGAAGTGCTCATTTTCAAAGTAGTCATTATGCAGCTGATAACCCCTCAGGAAATTGTGATGCTGGGCAACTGAGAAGCGATCGGTTAAAGCACCCCGAAGAGCACTGGATAGGGTGCCAGGAGGGGTGTACATGCGAGTCCTTAGCTCATGGGGCCTTGTAGGCAACACTGGGTCTTCATCTAGAGAAGGAGAGAAATGTTAATGAATAACTAATTCATTTTTGTTTCTGGTTGGAATGGCATGTAAGAGATCTCAGAGTTTCACTGAACATACTTTAAAAAAAACCAACCAAACAAAAACCTGTTCTGGAGCAGAATAGGGGCTGCTGCACAAAGATTTGCTGGTGATCTTGAGGTCTGGCCTAAAGATGGCTCATCAGAAGCAATCTTTAGTCCTGAAAAAAGGAGACCTTAAGGGAACCAAACAATTCAGAGAATATCCCTTCAGTCAGAAGGAAAGTTGTGTATCCACACATGAAGATTCCATGAAGTAAAGTAAGCATGGGCAAAATGGGGCTAAAGCATATGCTCCCACTCAGTCAGATGGGCAATAGAAAGGCATCACAAGATTTACCACAATAGATGACAGCTTCTACCCAATAATAACCCACTGCTACATGAGTATATGCTTAATCAGTACAATGAGCGTATCCCGGGAAATACATTCACACTCAGAAATTACAGGAAGTTTCCAGGGTGACTACATGGGGGCATATGTGGATGAGAAGCAGAAATGACACAAGGGGTGGTTTCTTGAAATCACAACTTGCTATGCCAGATCTGGTGGCTGAGAGTGCAACAGGGGAGATCTTGCAGTTTCTATCATTGCACACATGTATTTCTTTATTTTCAGGATGTGTTCAATCAGAGCTACCATCATGTTGAATGATTTAGCAATAAAATTGTGGTTTTTGTATTGCTTCAGAAAACACCCTCTGGGCCTCATTTATCTCTAAGCCAGGATGAATCCAATATAATAATTACTGTGTTGAGTAATGAAATCAAAATCCAGGAAATACTGATCAGCCAATTGATATACAGGTTGATTTCCTGCACTGGAAGTAAAAATAACTTTGCACTCTGATACAGAGTCTTTGTTCTGAGTCTGAACATGTCTGAGTGATAATGAGCAATAACAAAACATTTCCTGTGATATGTGTGACCCCTGTAAATCTTCCAAGTAAAGATTGAACCTTTCAATCAATAGCATTTTCATAAGTTTAATAATTACAGCACTATTTCCCCATTTATTCTTTTCTTCTTAGTTCTTAGGTTGGGAGAGGAAGTTGCCTTTTTTTTTTTTTTTTTTTTTTTTTAATAAGGATCCTATGATTCTGGATTCTAGTTGAAAGATATGATATCAAAAGGCATTCAGAAGACTAAATGACCGTAAGTGAAAGGTCTAAAAATTTCTCACCAACTTCATCAATTTTGTCTTGAGTCCATCTCTTCCAGAAATCCTCTGAACTGTGTGACAGTCCCCAGATTTGTAAGAGGTTCACAGAAAAAATACTGCTCCACATACCTATAAAGAGAATTATTGACCATTGGAACACATTTTAACAGTAAACTCTTTTTTTCCTTTTCTTTTGATCTCCTAGATTCATTTTGGAATGTCTGTATCTGAAATATTTCTAAACATTGAGGCTGTCCAATTACTCTATACACCTCAGTGACCTCTATTTTTGTTAATGTCAGTTCTGTGCCTCATCTACTGCATGGCTTTGCTGCACAGTAAAGAAATAACAGAGTGGGAGAGAAGAAAAAGAGCAAAACCCACTCAAGGAGAAAATTAAGAGCTCAGATAATGCAGACTTCACAAAAACATAAAAAAAAAACCCTGTCTTTCTTATTGCAGATCGTCTTTTTCTACAGACACTCTGGTCACCTTTTGTGAGCCGTGAATCATTTCACAGAGGGAGGAAAAGCCTGTTCAGCCATTTGGTTTGTAAGAGAAAAACGCACACCTTACTATTTAAGTATTCACATACTGTACGGGCTTCTGCTCTGCTGTATACTCTTTCCTCCATTCAGGACTTTTCCTCTCAGACTTTTCACAAGGGAACTGATGGCTTTGCTGACAAAATACAGCCCCAACAATGCCACTTTTTCATCTGCCATTGTAAATTTAAGTATATATTCTGATCAATTGTACTTCCTATTTTTCAGTGGGACACAGAAACCAATGCAGCATATCCAGTAATTAGAAAATGAATTTTCCTGTGGTGGAGCAGGTAAAATGGACCAACCTGAGAGCCAGCATTTTAACAATATTCCCTGGGGTACTGGCTATTTAATGTCATAGCATACTAAAATCAAGGAGCTTATAAGCAGCGTGAATGTAAGAAGAGGTGACTGAAACCAAACTTGCACTGCTCTGTGTTCATCTGTTGGTATGTCATCAATTCTGACTACTCTAATTCCTTGTTAAAGTAGCTGACTGCCTTTAGACACAACCCATCAGTACAACTCAGGCACTGACCAGAGGGATTCAGAAACCCTTTTGCTTCTGGTCTCATTTGTAATCTTGGCAGCCTACATCTCTAGCACGTAGGTTTCGCTTTGTGGCATTAATGTTATATCTCACAGTAGAAGTGCAGCTGCGTGTTTCCTGCAGTGTCGAAACATTTGTAAATTGGAGTGCATTCTGAGAAGAATCAGAAGCATAGAAAATCAGAGTAAAACATTCCTTAGAATGGAAGAAGGAGATTTATGGATTTCATCGATAACACAGAATTTCAGAAAGTTTAAGCATACCAGGACAACAATAAGAAAACAACAAAATAAAAAAGGATAAGACATCTCTTACTGTAAACTTTTGGCTAAACTATAATGCACCTCCATTCTAGAAGGTGATCCTACAGCAGAGGTCAGTAGGTCTGACCAGAAATGTCCATGTGCTCTGCCACTCCCTGAAGAGCCAGAGGAATGAAACACTTCACCTTGCAGGTAGCAGATCCGGGATTCGGGCAGTTTTTTTAACATGCGTCCCATGAAGAACTTGCTTCCAAAATTCTCCGCAGGGATGAATGCACCATACTTCAGCAGCCCCACCTCGTAGGGGGTGAACTCCACCCACTCTGTAACACCAACACAAAAGGACGCTTTGAGATTTCTTGGGCTCTCAGCTGGGTATGGAGCTGCTAGGACATAAACCAGTCAGATTTCTGTTTGTTGTGCTGTCTTTGCAAAGCCTAACTGATAAACAGCCACCTGCAGAGCCAGGCAACTGAGCTCAGACGTGGTGGCAGTGGGGTTTCCTTAATCGCAGGGAGGCAGAAGCAGTCTGCCCAGTGACGGTGGCATCAGAGTGTACGTAGTGAGGATGGCAAGGCTCCAGCCATTAACACCTCACGTGTTGCACCAACCCAGCAGGCACTGGGTTTCACTCTGCCCTTGCATCCATCACCTCTAGGTGGAAGTACCTTCACTGTTACCAGTATAGTTAATAGGATGCATTTTTTTCCCTTGAATAATTCAGGTATGTTCAAATATGGATACTCAGCTCTAGAAGAACGTGTTTGTTGTAAGTGGCTAGTTATACACCCATACACCCTGTGTAAGGTAAGGAAGATAGCACTAGTTTTTTACTTTCTTGGATGTCTTCTCGTAATGAGGAGCAGCTGTCTGATATGACTGCAGTATGAGCGAAGTTTGGGACAGAGAGACTGTAGACCAAATTTTCATTCATGTGATTCATTGTTTTTCACCTCAACCATAAAAATTTGATATGAATTTACTTTCCCCCTTTTCTCCCACAATCTAACTTTTTCTGCTTATGAAAAAACTAATCAAAATAATGAGCAAAGAAAAAGATTCAGTTGGAAGTAGGCCAGATGCTTTTCCAGTCCTTATTACAACCATGAGGTCTTTCTTGATATTTAAAAAATAAAGCACTTAAGATATCACAGAATCACAGAATCACCCGGGTTGGAAGGGACCTCAAGGATCATGTAGTTCCAACCCCCCTGCCTAGCAGGGCCACCAAACACACACATTCAGATCAGGTTGCCCAGGACCCCGTCCAACCTGGCCTTAAACACATCCAAGGACGGGGCATCCACAACCTCCCTGGGCAACCCGTTCCAGGGCCTAACCACTCTCCTTGTATAGAACTTCCCCCTAACATCCAACCTAAATCTTCCCTCCTTCAACTTGGATCCATAAATATATGATATTTATACATCATATATGGGCATTTACAAAAGGCAAAATTTGATTTTCAGACATATTCAATAATTTTTTACTCTTGGTGCTCCATCTAATATCTCCAAAATGGCTTTTCTGGCAGGATTTTTATTTTGTGTGTCAAAAATATTGAAATAGCTGATCTGTAATAGCTCTTGTATTAAAATTGTATTGAGGTAATGGCTATTTCTCTATAAAACAGCAAACAGACCAGAGCTACCAAGCAGAGAAGAGCAAATCAAATCACAGGAATCCAGTTGCCAGTTTTAGCACCACAGGAGCTGAAATATTGCCTTTACCTTTGAAATCCTGAGTGCTGTAGTTGTCCCGGACGCAGACTGACACATAGATGGGCAGCGGGTTCTGGCCATCACACAGCGCTTCTCGTTGATCAGAAAGTTTGTGGGGGTCTTTCTGGTTTTGAAGAAAAACTGTTATGTCAGAAGAGGTGGAAACAACTTGTCTCAAACTCTTTCTGTATGTACAATCCGCACTTCAGGTAAATTGCTTGAGAACACATCTGATTTTATCTAAAGATTAGCCAGAATCTAACGGCACTTGCCAAATTAGGCTGCATTCACAACTAATTCTATTGACATACACTTTGGAGATTATTGAGAAAAAAAAAAATGTCCGAGCATTTATTGACACGGAGAACTTCATTTTAGTTGGAGGTATATTCTCTGAACTGACAGGCAAATTTTCTCTCAATTCAGCAGAAATAAGAATAATTAGTAAAAGCAGCTCTCTAAGAAAAAGAATATGTGTCATACCCCATCGTTCAGTAAGTATTCAATCATAAGCCCCCAGAGATCAATAAATGATGTCCTGTATCCCTCTTCTTTCCGCTGGCATAGCTGCTTGTTGTAATACTTCATGCGATCCATAGAGAAGCAGCCCATCTTGCATTTGGTTGCTTGTTTCTGGGCTTCACTAATATGTGAGTCGAGATCCTTCTGTGACCAGTAGGCATCCCTGTATAAGTTGGCCATAGTCCTGGAGAAAGATAAGACAGATAAGAAAAATTAAAAGGAGCAAAAGAAGGCTTCAAACTTTCTGGGGACAGAGGTCTACATTTAGGGATTTATTTCTGTTTGTACAAACTTTATTTTTGGTGCTCCATTCAGCTGAATGAGCTTTCCAAATCCCCAGCAATTGTTTTAGTTTTTCAAGCTCACTTTCAAAAGAAGAGGGCCTAAAAATTGCTTTCACATAGGAGTGAATTACTATTTTTTGGAGTAGGTTACAACTTCCAGTACTAGGCTCCTCATTGGTAGCAATCAGTAGCTGTGTGACAGCAACTCCATGCAGGGACATCACTCTCAAAAAGACCGGTCTACTCTCTTGCATGAACTGGCCTTACCATGTGGTGCCAGACAGCCCGCTGATGTAGGTTACACAATCCAGGAGATTTAATTTCTTGAGTCCCATGAGACTGCCATACAGTCCTGTCATAGACTTTAGTCCACCACCTGTCGTGATGATAGCCACAACAGGGACCTGTTGGACAGAGGAGAATGGGACAGTCACACTGATGGCACTCAATAGATTGCCATGGGGTCTGGCCACTGCTCCCAGGCTGGTCCTAATCTAAAAGCCTGGGTCCCATTCTTGAAAGACAGGCTCTGAAACAGCAATGACTACTAGTTCTGCTTCCCTTTGTATAAATACATGTTAAGAGATCATCTAAAACCTGGGTTCCTGTCCATATTTATTTTAGACCAAATGAGGGCACAGGAGAACAAGAAAAAAAGCTTTATTTGATGGTGACCATGTGTTTTCTCTGTATTTCCATCCCTTCGCCACTCTGTTCTGTTTCATGAATCTACTACACATTTTTGAAAGAGTGCCAGCCTCAGGAAGAAATACTTCCACTGTTGCTGAACAACTCTCATCAACCTTGTTATTCATCAGTAACATGAAGTTACACAGGATATTTACTTTGCAGAATTTCAGAGTTGCAAGAAAGGGAAGACACTATAACATGTATTCAGTGGAGATGTTTATCCTAAGCTTTCAGAAATTGTGATATTTGAACACTGGAAGAAATCTTTACAATTTAATGTGTTTAATATACACATAGTATTTATGAATCAAGCCAGCTATAGAATAGGATGGGAGGGATGGATACAGATCAGGTCTGACAAAATGCACATTGAGAGTCAAGTAGGATAGAACTACTGCAACTGCTGTTTCTTGAAATAACAGAACTTAGCAGCAAAGATACAGAACAGATGTGTGGCCCATTTTGCTGACCTCTCCTCTAGAAGAGTACACAAAGGTGCTAGAAATTCAAGATCCACCCCCACCACACACACACATACTTCATGATCCTGTAGATCCTCTTGTAGGTGAAAAACATTTTTCATCGCGCTTGCTACATACTTCTTCCTTTTGCCCAGGAAAGCCCTCTCATCCGAACATAAGTCAAACCCAAAGCGCATGTCCAGGTCTTGGTGGCATGAACAGTTACTAAGATAAACATAGGCACATATTTTACATTTCAATAAACTCATATACGTAGATAGACCCAAGGATAATGTGATAGGAACGTGAGAATATTCTAACTATTTTTGAAAGAAAGAAAAACATATTAAAATTAGTAAGCTTAACCAGTGGCATTCTATGCCATTAGCAATAACTAATTGGAAAATAATATACAGCATTTTAAAATGAAATATACATGTATATTTTAAAACTAAAAGAACTACAAAATTCAAAAATCTATTCAAATGTTCTAAAATGAGTATATTGATTTCCCCTTTCACGAGGAATTTCAGTCTATGTTTTCTCATTGCAAATCTAAGAACAGTTTTTCCAATGTTGGCTTTTGAGCAGCTCCAGTGGGAGCGTATCCCCCTCTAGCGGTGAGCATCGCTGAGGAGAAAAATCTGAATTCAGAATTAAATTACTTTTCTGTTTTGCTTTCTAGTTATTTACAAAAAGAAAAGATCAGATTGCCCAGTGATGTGTGTTACGTGTGGTTATGGATAACATGAAACATCTTCATGTTTCCCGAAGAGTTCAATTTTGGATCCTCTCTTTTTTTATCTTGTTGTTTGCTTTTTTGCTTCATTTTTTTTTAAGTCAAATTTATTATTTTTCTGAATTTCAGAGACAGAAATTAATAAAAAATAATATTATGTGGTCAAAGTCAAAATAATGCTAAGATAAATACATAATAATCAACATCTATTGCTGAAAGTCAAATTCCAAGCCTAATTATATATAATATACTGCACATGTTTTTCAGTTTGCTTATATTCTTTCCATGTGGTTTAAACAATGTCAAAATCAATAGCTCAAACCTTTAGGAGTAGAGTACCCCTTACCATCTTTCTGCTTTCACATTCAAATCAAATCTTTTCTCCTGAAAAACAAATATATAAACAGTATGTTTTTGTTTTCATTTTAAAGTTTCTTTTTCCCCTTTCTCTCCTGGGGTCATTGCTTGACTTATACTCCAGCAAAGCCTGGCAATAACTAAGTCAAATGTCTGAGATTTTTGCATGTATTTTCAAGACCATTCATCTGTCCTCAGTGGAATATTCCTACCCACAGATCCCAAGTTCTTCCAGGACACATTAACAAACTTCATACAACGGATGCTGAGATTAGTGCAGTAGGTCCAATTTCCTGTGTTATGAATGAACTTTCTGCAGCATCCTGAAATACCACTTCTTTTATGCTTCCCATTCTTTAGGCTCTGACATGCAACAGATCTTTGACTTCCTGCCCACAGACCTGCAGTGAAGAGATTGCAATTCTGCACTCACTGTTTCTCAGATTTAACTTTGCCTTAAAATTATTATTGCAACTTTCATACTGTTATTTAACTGGCAAAGAGTGCTCTGTTCTAGGGGGATGCTTTAATGGTCCTGAAATCTGATGTTCTCTCACTTCTTTGCGTGAGATTTTCCCTAGACATCTGTAGGTGTTTCTTCACAATAACACAATATTTTAAAACAAGGATTTGTTCCTTATTCTACTTCTTATTACTTTTTTTTTTCAATTAATTTCATTGCTTTATAGAGCCATACCTACTTTAAACAATATTCTTATCACATAATTTAAACTCATATACTAAATTTAATATTTTTAATACAATTTATATACAGTCCCTTAAAGGAAATAATTTACTGTAGGCAGATTTATTCTTTTTTCCATAGCTTGTGTTCAAAGGGAAATCTCTCTTCAGACCTTAAGCAAAACAGGGATCCATGAACATGGAGATATATAGTGAAGAAATCATAATATTTTTTTGACATCCTTGAAAGTCACTCTATCTGCTACTGGCACATGATGGAGACAAATGGAGGAACAACCTGCTTCTCCTGAGAAAACAGCCAGAGAAACAGAGTTCTTGTTTGTTAGAGGTATGAGAAAAAATCAGAATATTTCTCACTCTTTTGGTAGCTATTTACGGGGACTCCTGTGGGACAGTATTAGGGGGGCTTGAAGAAGAAATGATTTCTACTTGAGTGACATTTTGTTCCTCAAGGAAGTGATGCTCACCTCTGCAATTGTCGTTTTCATTCCCATAGGCAGTGAATTCAGCATCAGCACTGGGGATCCTGTTTCTGTACTGAACCTGCAGGTCCACTGGGAAAACAACATGCTTTAGGACAAAAACAGTCACAGGTTTGCCCTCTCCAGCTCCTCCCACCTTCTAGAGAGCAATTCATGGTCAGTTCAACATTAAGGCCACTTCCAACGTACAGGGTGGTAGCGCCTCTTCTTTGGCAACATGACATCCAACGTTGGCTCAGCATACTTGATATAGTGGAACTTGGTAGGACATGATGGGCTGACCACTCCATCAGGGCCCAGTGTGATATCCTGTGTCCCTTCAAAGGATCCTTTCACAGTAAGGGAAAGCTCCTTCTCTGAAAAAAAGAAAAAGCAACACACAGAACAAAGTATATGAGAAAGTCAGTATGATTAAACTGGGAAATTGTACTGCCTTGATTAAAGGTGGAGTGCAGATACCACAGTTATAGAGTTTGGACCACAACATTGCCTAATGGAAAGCAATCTGAAAGGAGTGCAAGTAGCAAAGGGAAAAAAGCAAAACTGAGACTATTTTCTTAAAGAGAGGACTCTACATATTCTTACTGTTACATACAAGTGAGATATCAACTTTGAAGTGGTCTTGTTGGCATATACCTAACGGATTACGGGATGCAGTCATCAAAGTATATAACAACATAATGAATTTGCCTGGTGCTAATTGCACTGAATAATGCAAATAATATTTGTTTCACCAACTCAATATGTTGCATGAAATAGGCATCCTCTCACTAGTAGACTGTTGTTAGATACCAAAGCAATAAACTTACTTGACTTTTTCTGCTGCTTTTCATTCACTTCCACTTCTAAGCAACAAAGTTCACGACACTGTAAAAGAATAGGTGAGAAAGATCATGACATTTTCTGAAAAAGCATTGCCTTTAATAGTGTTTTGGGGGGCTTGTTTGTTTTATGGAATTCACATCTCTTTCACACTATGTAAGTATGCTTGTCTAGTGCTGAGCTTACCCACCAGGCATGGTTCATCTCCCATGGAGGAAATGAGCTAGTTATCAACAAGTGGCTTAACAGTCTCTTTATGACTGTGCTTAAATAAACAGCAGTATGTTATTGAAGGAGTACCAGACGGAAATGGAGGGAAAGAGTGTGTGGCTTGAAATACAGAGCAGACATTAAATAATTGGATACCATAATCATTCTCCAGTGAACACAGAAATAAAATATTCCACTCTCAAAGTACCTTAACAGGAAAGGAGGAAGAAAGAATGGCATATTGGCTATCTACTAGGTCACAGTTTTGCTAACCCCCAGGCTTTCCTACTTCGTATTAAGTAAATAGTTACAGACGATTTCTTAAGAAAAAGACACATACCACTAAGACTCCATTTGTAGCAATGTTTTCATATGGACCAGACCTTTGATATAAAAAGAAAAACATAGCTTTTTAGATCAAACAAATGCCCACCTATCTTTGTTCATGATGTTGCTCTTTCTCCCTTTTAGAAGGGTGAGGGCCAGAGGGACCCCTGCAGCTACATAAGAAGCTCCTTTCTATACTTGCTTGGACTGAGTACTGCTCCAAGGGCATTTGTCCCAGTACCAAAGCCGAATGATACACATCATGACTACTTTTTTTGGTGGTTTTTTTTGTTTTGTTTTGTTTTGTTTTGTTTTGTTTTTTTTTTTCAATGTAGCATCTTGATCATCTAAAATGAAATCTGTGATTAGGCAGTCAGGCAGTCAAATTGTTCCTGTCACTGTAATGCAAAGCACAGATATTCCACCAAGAACTTGCTAAAACACCGGCATATCCCTGAAGGAAGGACAGCTCTATGTACTTGCTGATATGCAAATATAATCATAGGGGTAGAGGATGTGAATAGAAAAAAAATCTGATCATGCTGGTGGAAAAGCCCTTCACTAGAATATTAAACAAAATGGCATTTTGTTGGGCAGGGAAGAAAGAGAATTTGTAGGAGCAAAATGGTGCTGCAAGTGGAAAATTTAAAGATACAAAGGAAACCTAACTACAACGGTTCTGCATTAAAGTCTGCCCAGTGCTTAAACAGAAACAGGCTTGAAAAGACTGATACAATTGCATGCAGACATAAGCTTACGTGTATGCACTTAGAAAGCCTTCTGAAATCGTCTTGCAGAAGACAAGGTCTGACACTGTTGATGGGAGAGATAATGCTGGGAAATGCGCTCTGAGAGCAGCTACATACAGAACAAGCTGCCAGGAGAATCAGCCAGGTGTTTCACTCCAGCAGAGCAGTAATGGTACTGAAGAAAAATGCTGTCTCTTTTTAACAGAAATCCCACAAAGTGTGGGATCTAGTGCTGTTTCTGTGTTTTAGCAAATAATCACTACCAGATTTTTTAAAGAATCAACATTATCACTTACAATGTCTCCAGTTTGAATTCAACCTCTAGCTCCTCCTTGGCCTGAAAACAAGAACAGGAAATTAAAGGAAGTAGTGTGATGCTTTCTTCCTTATCTAAATCCAGGTAACAAGTATGCAGTATTGAAGTAATTGGTTGCAGTGTACAGCCTGTGATAAAGATACCAGTGTGGAACGTTGGAAACAACCATTTAATAGTTCAGTGATTCCTTCCTCTCCTACTTCCTTCTACTAGCTATATCAAAACAATCTGTTTTTATCTCTTACTGAAAATGCTCCAGTAAGACAACTGGCAACTTGTTCTGCTATTTGAATTCCGCTTTTCCCTCCTACCTATTCCTGGTTCTATTTAGCAATGATGAATTGTCCTTGCTATTAGCTTGGAAGTTAAAGGTACTTTCCAGTCATCACTTCTAACATTGTAAAAAAAGACTGATATTATTGAGTAATTTAGTTAGAGTTATGCAACTCCCTGTAAGACAGTGCTGATATTTATTTATGAGTTATTTGTAAGCGACCTAGTTTGGGTACCAGAAACAACTTGTAGCAAGAAGTTGTAGGATATTTCTCCGATCTGATCTATAGACCTCAAAGGAAATCAAGATTCTTTTTCCCATTTTACAGATGGCTAAATCAGTTATTCATAGCCTGGAAACAGCACTAATTGCCGAACAATTGTCAGCTGGCTTTTCACCAGCTGAGGTATCATTGTAGCAAACTGCAGAGAGATACAAACAGGAGGTTACTTCAGCTTTCCTTCCTGGCATGGCTTCAATATGGCAGTAGGTAAAATCAAAGAGGCAGAGGACACTGGCTTTGAATTACATGGGAAAAAAATCTTTACAGACTACTCACTCTGCAGTAGCTGTAGAGTCTTGGTATGGCTCAGAGATAACTCAGTCAGATCCCTCCTCTGCATACTGCACTGTTTCAGACGTTCGCTCCTTAATCACTTATATAAACACCACCAGCAGGGGCTCAGGCTTTCCAACCCAGATTTATGACCACGATGTTTACTTACATTTATATTTTGAGTGGAAGTTAACATACCAATTACTGGGATAAGTGTTCACTGTGGATTTAGAAATCTCACTCCAAGTTTTTGGAATTGTTCTGTAACTCCCCACTAGTATCTTGGTTGATGTATTCTAAACCTTTTGGTGTCACACAGCTTTTGAAGAAGAATAAAATTGGAGCAGCAATTCCTGAGTTCAATCCCAGGAAATAAAACAAGGATACCATCATGGGAGTACCAACTAATGCTGACTTCTGGCAGTTAAGTAACTGTAGCCAAAAAGGACTTTTTCATGGAAGATGCATTAGAGAAGGGCTCAATAGACTTTGCCAGAGATGTGGAAGTAGGACAAAGCAGGGCAATACATAGAGCAGGAAACTGAAACATTACGATTTATGGATGAGGCTTGAAAACTCAAATTTCTGTGCCCTCTCCACCCCCTCCTGCCAGATCTTACAGATACTGATCTCACAGAGCTCACCGTTGAGCTGGGCTTGAAATATAGGAGCACTGTTCTATCAACTGGAAGTTTAGCAGTATCAAAGAGTGTACAGAGGAGATGGTCATCTGGTGTTGCAAAATCCTCGTCATACACTGTCAGCTCCAGCACATTCTAGAAAGATAAGGAGAGGGGTTTAAAACTCTCTAAAGTCTGGACAACACTGGCTGTAGAGAAGAAAGAGTAGTGAGGATGTGTGTGAGAAGATGAAGATGTCATCTCACCTGGGAGAAACATACTGTAATTTTAAAATGTGTTCTTCTCTGTACAGCTTAACTGCTATAACATGAGTAATACATTGTCTATATTTACATGACAGCTTCTTCATCTCCTGAAGTCTCTACCTACTTTGCACTAACTGGTACAAGTCCCTTAGTTTCCCTAGAACCTGAGTAAAGCACTCAGTCTCTGACCATCCAGTAACACCTGGCCAGATTTCATGATGAAAGCTAGACAGACAGGAACCATCTTGAGATAAACACTCTTGAATAAAGCCATTTTTTCATCATACTACTGTAAAAGCCAGTTTTTGTAGATTGTCAAATATAAAGAATACATGCTTCCAACATGTTTCTGGGTACACAAAAGGCTTATTCATCCACTTTGCTGAGAAGATACTTAGGGAGGATGTATCAGAAGTGGGTGCTATCTGCTGTTGCACCTCCTCAGTGTTCAACAGCACATTAGTTGTATGGCACACCAGTTACATGCCAAACCTTGTTTCTCTTCACATTATAATAGTTGAGCTGCAACGAAAGACCATGTGGAGAATGAGTTCTACAAGAAATCTGAATTCTGTGACCTCTTCTTATTCACATCATTTCCAACAAACTCTACAGAATCAGTGTTGCTTATTTAAAGCTTAAGGTTTTCTGTCCTAATTTAACTCCAGACTCTGTAGCTAAGCCTCCATGAGCAATTTAAACAGAATCATTGAACGTTTCTAGGAACTCATCCTGGGACAGTGCAGGGAGTAGGACTCACCAAACTCGGACATCTTCAGGCAGACAGATTTGATTCCTTACCTTAACTTTACTCTGGATCCTGAAGTAGAAGGTTTCATTCCACACTGGGTCGTTGGAGTTTCTTATCGTTTTGGTGCGGCACTTTTCGATTGCTGCCGTAGGCAGCCACAGTGAAACATAGCAATCAGCCTGGCTTACTGAGCAGGGAAAGAAACAGAGCATTGTTAATGTGAAAGTAAGCATTGCTGCATAAAACAACAAAAAATGACTGTATGGTACCTACAGCAAATGTGATTTATTTAAAGGCAGAAATGCCCGAGGTAAGGCAACTTTTTCTAAGATATTTTCTCTGAGGGAAAAAGCACACAGATGATAAGATGCAAAACTTTCTGTCACACGGAGAGTTCTTAATAATAAAATAAGCAGACACAGTAAGACACAATAATAAGCAGATGCAAAAAGTTCCTAATTCTAAGAATGGGCATCCTTACATAAGAAAAGTACAAATGATGGTAACAGTAAATGGAAAGCACTCTTCAGCAGCAGGTAAGGACTCTGCAGGCAGGTCAGAGGAACAGAGCTTGCACATCCACTTACGGAGAAAAGCAAAAACTCTTCTGGTCTTACCCAGCTTCCATAAATCATCTTGAAGGTAACATATAGAGGTATATATGCATATTTTGTATTTATAATATCTATAATAACATGTATAGCATTTATAATAGTAGTATGTAGGTGTATGTATTCTATTTATATACATATATATATAAGGTTCTGTCCAACAGCTTGACTGTCCTTGTCTGGAGTGCCATCTTCTGCTCTCCTTCACTCCTACCTTCCCACTGCTCTTCTTTCTTTGCCTCCTTACCTCTACTTTCTTTCTGGCTCTGTTACCCAAGATGAAATTCTGCTTTCAGTATTCAGGTTTCTTCCTTTTCTTAAAGAACAAAATTCCAAAGGGAAGAAATAGGCTCAAATGGGCTATCTTCCTGCTCTCTGTTCAATCCCACTGGTGGAAGCAACAGACACAAATAAACCCAGTAGCCTCTGTTTCTCCTGCACACATATCACAGCATGATGGCCTTCACAAACTGATCACTGTGGGAACAGTAATTCCCAGGGATGGATCTTTTCACTTCAGACATTTTGTTTGAATACTAAATCTCCTTGCTTTCTGCTCTACTTACACGCCTACCAATTTTGCACTAAGCTCTGGGAGATGTACTCAGTTTTTCACAATTCCCATTGGTATGGATGAACATTTAGCAGCATCAAGAGGATCATTAATAGACAACAGAGAGCCACTGTAACATAGTTGTTGCATATTCACAGCAAGTTGCTAGGAGGCTGACTGAAAACACTGGCTGTTTATCCTAAACGTCTCCCCAGTGGAGTCACGTCAATTCAGCCTGGTCAATCTGGATGCATTGTACGTTTCTCCTTGCTTATGCACATTCATACATCTTTGAAGGAGGAACAAAATGTCCCACATGCATCTTTTCCAAGTGAAGGAAGTTGCTTGTCTTTTTTTGTTTTGTTTTGTTTTTATAGATAGAGTATAGATAGATCTAACACCTAGCTTTAAGGTCTACTTGTCAGATTCCTGTATTTAGTTCACACATACTCAGGAAGTATGTCTTGGACTGGCTACTCTGAGAAAGTTTCATCTGGAAAATGTTAGCTGTTGCCAAAAATGAGACAAGAAAAAACAATAGGCTTTATTTACACTAAAAATAAAATAAAATCCTTAATAATTTCACTGCCAAAATTAACCCTTTCCACCTTTCTGCAGAGTTGAAGAAACAAGCTAACCCATGGTGAATCTAGTGAATATATATCCTCCCAGAGACTTGCATGAGTATTGATCTGTTTCTGTATGACTGTTAATTTATTTTTGGATTTCTGATCTCAGAAATTCTATGCACATAATTCTTAAAAGAGATTTAAAATTGAAAAAAAAAAAAATAAAAAAAAAATAAAAAAATTGGATACCCTAGAAGAAATCATACTAATTTTAAAATGCAATTCTCTATGAGCACTTTATGATTTTACATTTATTACTGAACATTGATGCCTACTTAGTCTTTGCTTACAAAGTACTCGGTTCAACTGATGTGAGTCATCATTCTTGCATATTAACTGTGCTTTGGGATACAAAGCATATCAAACAATCTTTAATTATATGAGTGGGTGCAGGCATACTAGTCAGCTGTGTATTTAATTCAAAATATTACTTCAGTCCTACTTGCACAACCTCTTCCTGCAACCCAGTTATTTGTAATTCTATCTTGCCACCTGACATGTAGAATAGTGTAGACAAGTCCTTGATGAAATTTTTCTGCTTTATTGCGTCACCACACAAGTGCCACAGCCATCAGGAAGGAAGGGAAGTGCAAATGTAAGAGCATGACCCAATGATACGACCTAAGATATAGCAGTTGTATCTCACAGCTGTGACACAGGAAGTCCTCTAATACACCTTCTAGAAAAACATGACTACCACAGGGTAAAATGGAAGTAGTAGTTCACAGTAAATCTAGACCTTCATCTTTCAGAACATGTTCCCAGACTCTTCCTGTACATGAGGCTATAGTGCCAGCTGCTGCCATTCATACTGAAATAGGAGAACCTAAGGACTGCAGGGTTATAGTTTTCCTTCCATGCTCACCCCTGAAGCTACCTTCTTTCACCCTGAAGATTTCATGAGTAGCAGTTTCCACAACAGAAACTGCTAACAGGTCTATTTCATGTTTAATGCATCTCCTTATTGTGCATGGGCATAATGCATGTTCTTTAACTCGAAAGTGCTGCTTTTCTTTCCTGCTCTTGTCACTTCTCTGTCATATGACTCTCAACCGCAAGACTGCTGCACAAGCATTAAAGAAGGGATGAGGAATCCATCTCTCTGCACCTGCTTTGATAGCCTTTTCAGAGTAATTAACAGTGACATTTGTCTGATGGTAATGATTTTAGAAAGTTTTGGGTTTTGTTCATTCATTTCATCTGTGTCAGAAACGTTATTGTAGTGGACAAATATTTTTGCTTTTGTCAGTTGATCTTCCCAAGTTTCTGCAACATAATGGCAAAATTATCCCTTGCTTTTGGAAATACAGGAAGCTTATCACAATAGCAGTGATAAGTATATCAGTAGTAAGGGCACCTGGCCATAACACATTCAAGAGACTGAGACAGAAAGATTGATGGGAGAGAGACAAATAGATCCACCAGATCTACTCTACCAGGCTTTTTATATGTGCCAGCCACACAGAGGTACATTTAGGGCTAGGGGGTAAACAGGCCATTGGACAGAGCAAGAAGGATCACTGACACTGAGCAGTGCCTACTCAGCAGTTCCTCAGCTTCACTTCTGCTTATTAGGAACTAAACTTAGAGAATAGTGGAAGTACACATAAATTCATGAACATGTTTTCTATAAATGTATGAGAAAAAATCTAAATTTTCTACTGGGTATAAGGATATAGAGTTTTTCATCCATATATGTAAAAACTTTCCTTTCTTCGGGAGAAAGTACTTATCCTCAAAAGCACATTCATTCTTCATCAAGAAAGGGCTAGAATAACATTCAACAAAACAGCAGGAAGCAACATGGTTTGTAACAGTTAGTTTAAATAAACACTTGATCATTTTAGAAACACTTGCAAAGGGTTGCTATACTGTTATGAAAGAAAACTTGTCACTGGTATCCTACGCATCACTTAAATCCTTTTAACAATATACTGTTATACATATCATATACCTGCTTTTATTTAACCATTTATCCTTGCATGATTAAGTAGATCCTGCGTTATGGAATAATCAGCCAAAGTGATTCATTTATTTGGATAAATACCAATGATATCATCAACTTGAATTTTCTGATGTTTGCTTTTGTATTTACAGTGTCCAGTTACCTCTGAAGTACTTTCAGGAAAACAAGATGTTTGTAGGAACAATTGGATACTTACAGGCATCCACTCGCTGGAGATTTCTCATTCGGATGATCCTTACAGTCAGCAGGTAGCAGGGAGAGGATTCTATCTGGAGAACAGAGAATGGAGTATGAGTAAATCTTCAGCAGGAAAAATAACAAAAAATGAGCAACCTGACCAAGTGCTACAAGACCATAATGCATTCAGGAAAAATTATGCCAACAATCTTGCTATTCTGCAGAAGAAAATCTGCAACAATACTGCATAATAGCAAAGTGCAAAGACAGCTGAAGTGGGTCAGAACAGAGAGCTCAGGATTCTCTGTCTCACTGTGGTCCCAGTGGGTCTGAAGAAGACAAATGCAAAGCAGCATTTCCTACCATTCCTACCATTTCCTAACCATTCTCCAAGTCTGCTACAACTTGATGTTTAAGGACTTTTTAAGCTACATGTGGTTTCTTTGTATTTGACACAAGCAAACCCTAAATAATGCTCACAGATAGGTGTTTTTGACTTCTGCTTCAAAAACACAGAACAGGTGCTCCCTCCCCCCCCCC